>NC_079503.1:33680249-33980249 GCF_030052815.1 Hevea brasiliensis
CACGACGGTTCTTGAGAATCGATCTTGATCGCTTAGCAAGAATATAACATTCGCCCGACTTGTACGAGCTAATCAAGTGCCATGGCGACCTTCGTGTCAATCACTTCTTTGAAGAGAACGACATGGTTATGGTGTACGAGGAACAATTAAAGGCCGCCTTCGGTTCTCGGATGACTTCTACAAGGAGGTCTTAAAATTTCATCGAGCATCCATTGTTCAAATTCACCCCAACTCGTGGCGGATCTTGGTAGCTTTCCGAGGTCTATGCCGAGCTAAGGGAATCGACCTACGGCTAAAGTGTTCGCTAAGTCGCACCGGCTAACTCACCGAAAGGACGATGACCATCGGTTCTTTCAGCGGCTTCCAGTTGCGGCTCTTTTCCGACCGCCTCGCCCCTTAAGAACTGGAAGAATCGCTTTCTTCATTGTGAGGAGCAAAGATCCGAGCCGCTTTGAGGATTTCCACCGCAGCTGGTGGTACCAGGGACCCTTGCTTCCAACCATATTACCACGAGCGAAGAGGAAAGTTTGATAGTGATGGATCCAAGAGTGAGGCGCCACTAAAAGTATTCTTGTTTGGATTCGTGATCGCCGAGCCGCACCATTGGATCGTTTCAATCGCCACCGGCCAAGACCGCGAACTTCCGCTCTCTAACCTCGGCATCGGTATTTTCTATATCTCAATTCTCACGACCTTAGTGATCTCACTAACCTTTTCTTTGTGCAGGTCATAGGAAGCGGAAGAAGGAAAGAGAGATCTTCCGGAAAGTAAAGGAGATGAAGCGTTCAGAACGACTCCAAACACCTGGTCGCGAGCCTGGGGAGATACAAAGAGATCCTCCCAAAACTTCGGGTCCCTCGACCACTGAAGCTACCCGATCTCCTACTAGATCGGAAGAGCACCTCGCATTCTTGCAGCTTGTCCCAAGCGCGAAAGGGGACCTACTCAAGCTTCTCGAGGACCTCCTCTGGGCGCCAGACATCGATCGACTCCTTGAAGGATAACCGAATCAAGTAGGAGAACCCCGCTTTGCTAAAGTCCCGGGTCTACCATCTTCTTTCAGAGGACGGACAAAGCTATCCTGCAGTGGCCTTGATGACATATTGACTCGACCATGAGCTTAAACGTGGAGTGTCCGTGAACCGCATCATGATCCGAAAGGATTCTACCGGGTAAGGAGATCGGAAGAAGAACCGTGAAGTGGATTCTCCGATCCGAACTCTCATGGCCGGGATTATATATCTCAGTGTCGAGGGACGCAAAGCTCCATGAAGACCGTTGGCCGAACAGAACCAGATTTGGATGAGAGGGACCGCGCTTAAGGAAGTCCAGCGCTCCACGCCAATGCATCCTCTCGTGTCGCTCAACTTATAGAGGAACTCGAGGCGAAGGATAAGGAGCTTAAGGAGAGGGATGAGGAGATGGTGACGGAATAGCCGAGGCCTATGTGAAGGCTCACAAGGATCTCTTGGCCGCACTCAGGAGCGTTACCCGAAGAAGACTTTTCTTGGATGGACGACTGCACCGGGGCGATGGTGAAGATAGTGAGGATGAAGCCGAGGTGAGAGGGAGAGAGGGAGTGATCCAAATGTAGATCAGTCAGGGGTGATCCTCACCAATAACTTTGTACAAATTATGACATGAAATGAAATGCCTTTTGTTCAATGAATGATTGTGATCGGAAAATTTTAAACCATTATTTGTCCGAGTATTTGATTGTATGAGCACAAAGAAACAAAAACTAAATGTGATTATTAATCTAAGTATGAGAGATCGGAAAGCACTCAACATGAGATCGGTAGGGAAGAAATGTCGAATGTAACTTGACCAAAAATTTAACTCGAACACTTAAGATCGGAAACGAACCAACACTTTAGCAAGATGGACAACAATTGCTATCCTGAAGACAAATCTCAAAGGCACAGACCTGCTGCAGTGCATCAAGAGGTTAGAGTAATCATTCTAGAATTTATTTAGGCTTCTAAAATTAATGATTAATATTAAAATCTTAAATGGCAAATACAGATCCAAAAACATATTAAAAGAGTTTTAATATGTTGTTTATCATTGAAATCAAATAGATAAAAATAAATCTTGCATGATGCATGTGACCCTAGGTGAAAATTTTTGAATTCAATAGTATAAACTTGTGTTTTTCTCGCCTGCCTTCACAAATCACTTCATTTCCTAATCAAACATAGCCAAATGGTCACTAATTGACCATTACAAATTTAGTTTATGTCCATTTTTATCCACCACCAAAATTAATTTCAAAACCCTAACCCTATTTGACCAAGCCTCCAATTCATGCATCTTACTCCCAATTTGCTATACTAATCATATAATTTATACTAGGGGCAGCTAATATGTAATCATGCCTCATTAATTCAATTTTTATCAAATTTTCAACTTAACTTAGCTCAAATTCATGTTTAGAAAGTCAGAAAAGCAAAGAATATGGCACTAACCTCTTTGGTGATTTTCTAAGCTTGTTCACACCTCACTTTCTTTCGCTTTCTTCTTCCAATTGCTGCCCAAGTCTTGCTCTAATGGTAAGGGAAATTTTTGTGAAGAGAGGGTGAGGTTTTATGGTGTAGTTGGCTAGGGAATCAAGCTCATTTGGAGCTTTAATGGTGGTCTTCCTCTCTTTTTTTTCTCTTTGGTTCGGCTGCCCATGGTGAGAAGATGCAGATTGTTTGTCAATTTTTGTCTAATTTATCTCCTTTTAATTGGCTTGTTGAGTTGTGATTGGTAGAGACCTAACTAATGACATCATGTGATGTCATATTTCCTATTTTCATTCATTTTCTTTTCTTTTCTTTACTACCCATTTTCAATTCAATTTTTTATAATATTTATTCATATTTTATGTCCTAATAATTATTTACTTAACTGGACAAGTCGGTCAAAAATCATCTCAGAAGACGAAATGACCAAAATGCCATCCGTTTGGCTTAACAGACTAAAATTGTCTGCATCGATTAAAAATTTTTCTAAGCGTTTTCTTGGCATTCTAATGCCTTAGAAACCTCAATGACTCTTCTCGAGTCCCAAAAATTATTTCATGAATTTTTTCCCCGGATTTAGGGCTTCTAGTCGCGAAAAACCACAACTTCCCACTGGTTACCTGGCCACCGGGCACCTACCATTTAACTTTGTTGTTTTCATTTCTAAAATTTTTTCTAAATTTTTCCTTATCATTATTTGATTATTTATGACTCCTCACTCTAATCTAAATATCTTTCCACATTCTAGTCAGTCCGAATGACACTGACACGTAAGCAGAGAATGTATAGAATTTCTACAAAGTGAGGGTGTTACAAAGGTGTGCAAGCTTTAATGAAGAAACTATGATGAAATGAGGGCTTGAACATGGTTGCATGGTGGTTGAAGTGAGGTCAGCCATGGAGTTTCCATGGGGTGGTTTCGGCTAGTTCTTTTAGAGGTGGAAGATGAAGAATTCTGTCCATAAAATGTTGTATTTTAATGTCCATTAACCTCATTTAGTGGAGCACTAAGTTTGACTAAAGTATTAAATTAATCTAAGTTTTTAAATTTGCAATTTTGTCACCATATCTTTCACTATTAATATAATGTACCTCAATTTAATTTTCATGGTATTTTCAACGTGTAATACCACTTATTTTTAATGGACATTGAAGTCAAAAGGCAACTCTTAGTGTCAAATGATCAAAATGTCCCTCTTCGGGTTGTATTTCCAATTTTTTGGTAACACCAATTTTTATCGGTTTCTCGATTTTTTGTTTTTCTTTATACTAATTTATTAGTTTTTCTTTGATATTTCTAGCGTCAATTACATTTTAATAAAGCTTTAATTATGTCCCGAAATTTAATTCCAACGGTTCCCCGCAGTCCTAGAGTCGGCTATTGCCTTCGCCATAACTTCCCCGTGCGGTCACCCATCACTACAAAGCACTGCTTAACCTAGTTTCATTTCCTCTCTTTATTTTTCCTTAATTTTTCTTGTATTTTCTTATTATTTATTTCATCATTGTATGCCTTCTCACTAACATTTAAGTGTAGTTCCAGTATTCTAGCCGATCTGTCGATGCACACCTGGCCAAACGATGAGAACGCACTACCAAATATAGGGGGTGTTACACTCCATCACTGATTATTGCCAGTGGTGTACCAAATCTTGTGAAGATGTTCTTCTTAAGGAATTTTGTGACAACTCTGGCATCATTTGTTGGTGTGGCTATTGCTTCTACCTATTTTGACACATAATCAACACCAACCAGGATATACTTATTTCCAAAGGATGTTGGGAATGGACCCATAAAGTCTATTCCCCACACGTCAAATAGTTCTATTTTAAGTATACCGCAATGGTATTTTATTCCTTCTTGAGATGTTCCCTATTCTTTGGCATTAATCACAAGCCAAAGACAAAGGATCTTACATCCTTAAATAGATTTGGCCAAGAAACCCCGCTTGCAAAATCTTGGCTCTGCTTTTGTGGTGCCAAAATGTCCTCCATATGATAATGAATATTAGTGCTACTGAATGTTCTCTATGTCCTCCTCTGGTATGTATCTTCTTATTAGCCCATCATTGCATCACTTGTACAACAGAGGTTCTTCCCATGTGTAGAATCGCACATCATGTAGGAATTTCTTCCTTTGCTGGTAAGACATGTTTGGTGGCAATACCCTGCATACATGATAATTAACAAAGTTAGCATACCATTAGGGCTTAGGAGAATGCTAATAATTGCTCATTAGGAAATGAGTCATCGATTGGTAAATCGTGTTCCCTATGTCGTCCTATTTCAGTCTTGAGAGGTGGTCAGCTACTACATTTTCATATCCTTTTTTGTCCTTGATTTTAAGGTCAAATTCTTGTAGTAGTAAAATCTATCAAATCAACCTTGGCTTTGCTTCCTTCTTATTCAAAAGGTACCAGATGGCAACATGATTTGTGAATACAATGACTTTTGATCCAAGTAGGTAGGATCTGAATTTATCAATTATAAACACCACTGCTAGGAATTCCTCTTTTTGTGGTAGCATAGTCAATTTATGCATTGTCAAGTGTTTTGTTGGCATAGTAAATGGCATGGAGTTTCTTATCCTTCCTTTGTCCGAGTACTGCTCTAACTGCATAATCACTTGCATCGCACATTACCTCAAATGGCAGCTCTTAATCTGGTGGTTGCATAATTGGTGCTGAAATTAAGGCTTCTTTGATCTTGTTGAAAGAAACAAGGCAATTTTCATCAAAATCAAAGGGAACATCTTGACTTAACAAATTAGTCAGTGGCTTAGCTATTTTGAAAAAATCTTTCATAAATCTTCAGTAAAGCCTACATGTGCCAAAAAGCTTCACACTCCATTGACTGATGTTGGTGGTGGCATCTTTTTAATAATTTCAATTTTTGCCTTATCAACTTCAATTCCTCTTTCTGATACTAGGTGCCCAAGAACTATACCTTTCCTCACCATTAAGTGACATTTTTCCCAATTTAGAACTAGGTTTGATTCTTCACATCTTTGCAACACTTTGGATAAGTTAGCTAGGCATTCATCAAAAGTAGTTCCATAGATAGAAAAATTATCCATAGAAACTTCCATAACAATTTCAATGTAATAAAAAAATGCCCATCATGCATCTTTGAAAAGTAGCAGGGGCATTACAAAGACCAAAAGGCATTCTTCTATATGCAAAGTTTCCATAATGGCATGTGAATGTGGTCTTTTCCTAGTCTTCTGGGTGAATAGGAATTTAGAAAAATCCTGAATACCCATCTAGATAGCAAAAATAGTAATGTTTCACTAGCCTTTCTAACATTTGGTCTATAAAAGGGAGAGGAAAATGGTCTTTTCTAGTGACACTATCCAATTTCCTATAATCTATACACATGCGCCAACCAGTAACTTCCTTAGTAGGGATTAATTCATTGTTTGCATTTTGAATGACAGTTGTCCCACCCTTCTTAGGCACTACATACACTGGACTAACCTATTTACTATTATAAATTAGATATATAATACTTGCATCTAATAGTTTTAGAATTTTCTTTTTAACTACTTCTTTCATATTTGGGTTAAGTCTCCTTTGATGTTCAATAGTGGGTTTGCTATTTTCCTCTATAGGTATCCTATGCATAAAAATTGAAGGACTAATCCCTTTCAGGTCTTCTATTTTATACTCTATAGCCTTGCTATGGGTTTTAAGTTCCCTTAATAATTTTTCCTCTTCTTCATTAGATAGGCTAGCATTTATAATAACAGGATATTTAGAGTTTGAGTCCAAGAATATGTACCTTAGTGTGGAGGGGAGAAGTTTTAGTCCTACCTATTTGGTGTCTTCCTGTGACTTGCTTTTGGGTTGCTCCTCCTTTAGCTCTTCCACCTAGAGAGCTTGAGCTAAGGGTAGGGATGGGCTAGCTTCTAAAGATTTTGCACAACCTGCAACTTCTGTGTTTTCATTATTTACTGTATGGCTGTGCACTATGCATGCATCAAGAGGATCTTCGGGATGTGTTTTGTGAAATTCCTCTTCAACTAGCTTATCGATTATGTTAACTCTTAAGCATTCATCAAGTTTAAGTTTATGCTTTATTACTCTGAACAAGTTGAATTCCACTTTTTCATTTCCTACCTTGAGAGTAACCGCTCGTTCTTAACATTTATGATAGCTCCGATGGTTGCCAAGAAAGGTCTTCCCAGGATAATAGGAATTTGGACATCTTATTCCATTTCCAAGACAACAAAGTCAACAGGAATGAAGAATTTTCCCACCTTAATGGGATGTTTTCTAGGATGCCAACCGGGTACTTGACAGACCTATTAGTAGTATGCCCTAGAGCATATCATTCAGTATGTATCTTGTACGTCATTTATTAGTAAAGGCATTTTCACTTTTCTATTTACATAATATATTTATGTGTAATAGAAAAGGTCCATTGATATTTTGTTAGAAATTCTATTCTTAAGTTGTTAAGAATATGAGTGATGATTCTAGCACAAAGGATCATAAATAGATTCACAATCGAGGATACTTCACAATAAGGACATGACTTATCCAGAAAGATTGTAATCATGTTTGTTCTCATGTTATTTATATGAGATGTAAATAAGATGGAATTGTGAGTCTCATTCCATATTACAAATATAATAGGCACTTATTCATGATATGTTAGCCTAACATCTGACACTTATTATAAGGACATGGTGTTTACTCTTGTCAATGCATTGTCATAAATCATATCTGCATATATTCTTTAGACACTGAGATAGCACAGCTTATCTTGTATATAGGTGGTTTGAGTTTGATCTCGCTTTCATACTTGTATTGTGTATGGGTATATGGGCATGTGTTGGCTTCTACTAGTTATATATGGAGGTAGGTGTTGATCAAGATGGAATCTGCTCTCTAAGTAAATAGGGATAAAATTCTATGTTCATTTAATTGTTCTTAATGTTTCAAGTTCTGTCTGTGACAAATGGATTTAATCGTAAAAGAGTTTTTGATGAGAAAAATCTTTTAATCAAGAATTGGAATTAAAAGAGAACATAATATTCATAGCAAATGGGGTTTAATATAAGCCATGACTCTAGCTCGAATTGGGATTTTGTAATAGAGAGATTCTAGTGCATGGTAACATATGATTGTAGGTTCATTTAAGGTAAACCTTATTACTGATTGGGTGGCTATGGCATGCTATGCTAGGTGTTATCCATGGTCTATGAGGTGCATAAAATGATTTATAGAAATCATTTATGGTAAGAAAGAGTTCTGATGATATTAAGAGTTGATATCATTTCTCATTGCCAATTAGTGATGAGCCTAGTAAGTCACACACATACACAAGTAATCACCAATTAAATATGATTTAATTAATTAATTAAAGAGTTTAATTGATTAATTAAATAAGTTTGGTTTGCAATTAGATTGCAAAGTCCCTAGTATGGCTTGAAACCAAATCTAGGTTATTGGATGTATAGTATAAGTTAAATTTATATTTAAAGTGTTTAAATATGAATTTAAATAATGAGAAATTAATTAATAGAGATTAATTAATTAATTTATATTTGATATAAATTGATTAGAAGAAGAGAAATAATTATTTTGGGTTGAGAACTCAAAATTAAGACACAGGGGTATTTTGGTCATTTCACATGGTGACATGTGGCACCATGAGATGGTGACACATGGCACTACACATAAGCTTGCCATATGTTTTTTAATCATGTAAGATGATCAAAGTCAAGATTAAATATAGGTTTAACACTTGGCACAATGTGATTGGGTCAATTAAACCTAGAGCTAATCAAAAGGTGACATGTAGCAAGGGTTTTAAGTGGTGACCTAGCTATATAAGTGTTGTTATGAAAAGAAAACATAATAAGCTGCCATTCATCTCTTTGTGCCGCCACCCTTGCCTGCTCTCCCTTCTCTTCTTCTTCATCTCTCATCAATTCAAAGAGATTAGCAAACAATCTCTTGAATTAAAAATACTAGAAATTGTTTCTAGTGTCTTGTTTACATCTGTAATCTCTCAAAAAGGCAAAACGTGATTTCTAATTCATAGTAAAAGCTTTAGAAGCTGTTCAAGGGCTGCCATAGGTGATCTTAGTGTGGACAAGCTAGAGGGACAACATCTGGTGTCTTAAAGATGCATCCAAAGGTGCCAAATACACTATAGTGCATCAAGAGGTTAGTGCACTTGTTCTTATTCTAATCTAGGGTTCTAATAATTAATCTGATTAATTCTAAAATCTTAAATGGCAAATGTAGATCCAAAACATATTAAAAGAGTTTTAATATGTTGTTTATCATTGAAATCAAATAGATAAAAATAAATCTTGCATGATGCATGTGACCCTAGGTGAAAAATTTTTGAATTCAATGATATAAACTTGTGTTTTTCAATTGGTATCAGAGCCAATATATTTACCATTTAGATTGTTAATTATATGATTTAATTGTGTGATTTGATCATGAGATGATTAATTCATTGCTGTTTGCAAGGTCAAGGTGGCAGCATGGAGGTGAACTCCATTGATGCGCATGGTTTGGTGCATCCAACCATGCGCATGGCTTTGGGCTTATTTGTGGGCTTGGATTCAAAGGCCCATAATTAGGCCCTTGACTAATTAAAGTATTTAATTAAGAATTTTAATCACACAATTAAATTTTGATTCAGATATGAATTTTAAAAATTGTTTGAATGTGATTTAAATCTGAACTTTAAAAGTTGTTTGAATGTGATTCAAATGTGAATTTTTAAAGTTGTTTAAATGTGATTCAAATCTGAATTTTTAAAGTTGTTTAAATCATATTCAAATCTGAATTTCTAAAGTTGTCTGAATGTGATTCAAATCTGAATTTTAAAAGTTGTTTGAATATGATTAAAATCTAAATTTTTAAATTTGTTTAAATGTGATTCAAATCTGAATTTTTAAATTTGTTTGAATCATATGCAAATCTGAATTTTAAGTTTAATATGAGATATTCAATTTAATTTAAGTATGTATGTTTTATTTAATTTTTAAATAGTGATATACATGATGGATGATCATAGACTATAAAAGACCAATGTGATTGGATTTATTTCTTTTATGTTTCTTTGGGATTGTAAATTAATTAATTTATTTTAATTTATTTTGGGCATGTATTATTAAGGTTGTAATAATTTTTGGGTTGTAATTTCATTTATTTAGTACTTGTAAATTCGCCTTGGTATGCCAAGGATTACTATGTAATTGGATTGCAAGAAGATCAAGGAGGTCAAGAGCATTGGTGGGACCATGGGAGGAATTCAAGATCAAGTGTTGATTATGTACTCCTTCAAAGAACTCTTGTAAAATGAATGAATGAAATGCATCTAGGAATGCTCGATTCAATTCTTGTTGGCTCAGAATTGAATCCCGTAGAAAGACCATGATTATACCATATTTACTGTTTATCCATGAATACATGAGATGTATGTGAATGTATACAAGTATATGATATATGCATGCTAAATGGATAATGTGCAAAGTGAGACCTTAATAGTAATTAGGAAGACCATAAAATCTTCCAAATAAATGATTAAGTTGGAAATGGTATAATTAAAGTAATTATAGCATGGGCCCTCCATTGAGGCAATTATTTTAAGAAATTTTAAATACTTGCATAAGATGCAATTAATTTGAGAGATTTTCTTAAGAATAATTGTTAAGCATGAGATGTTGTAAATATGTAAATGGTTTGGTGGCCAATATTGGATGTACTTGAGGACATTAAAATTATTTGCATAATTACTGGCTCAATGGGATCAACTTAACTAATGCAAGATAAGTTAATAATGATTGTACACTAGATTTTGAGCATTAGGGGCTAGGTAAAGGATTGAACCTCACATGAGATGTAATGGGCAAGGAGTTGCTCACTTATAGTTTATTGTAATTCCAATAATGGATGTACCTGAGGATGATCAATAGAATTATAAGAATTCAATCACCCACTAGAAATTCATCCAACTAGGATTTCCATTTTCTACTTTGGAAGTGTAGGATTCGCTAAGTTAGTGGGAGGACCAATTTGATTAAAAGACTATAATCATTTTGGTTAATTACATGATACATTTACTAATTAATCTAGTTATTTTTTGCAGTTAATTTTCTGATAATAATGAGCACAGAACAACCACCACTATCCAATATTCTTGCAAGCATACTTGATCACAATAGGTTGACAAGACCTAATATGTCTGATTAGCTAAGAAATTTAAAACTTGTCCTGAACCTTGAACATATAGGATATGTTATAGACTCAAATATTCCTGGTCCCTTACCTCTAGAGGCCACACAAGAGGAACATGAAACTTTGGACTAGTGGAAGGAGCATGATATGAGAGCTAAGTGTTACATGCTTGCTTCCATGAGTAATGAGTTACAGAAGCAACATGAGAACATGCAGAGTGCGAGTGAGATACTTCTTCACCTATAAGAGTTGTATGGTGAGCATAGCAGGAATGCCATGTATGAGATATCTAGACAGCTATTCCGCATGAGGATGTCTGAGGGACAGAATGTTGGGGATCATGTGCACAAGATGATTTGGCTGATTGAGCAGCTAGAACATCTTGACTTTAACATGGATTTCCAACTGCAGACGGATTTGATCCTTCAGTCCCTTCTTGTGTCTTTTGGGAATTTTGTGACAAATTTCCATATAACTAAACAGGAATGCACCTTGGCCGGTTTACTCAACATGCTAGTTATTGCCCAAAAGAATATGCCAGGCAATAAAGGAAAAGAGGTAACTTTGATTGTATCTTCTTCTGCTGGAAAGTCCAACAAGAAGAAGGGCAATAAGAAAAAGAAACCTCAGATTCCTAATCCTTCCAAGAAGATAAGCTAAATAGATAGGGAAGACCAAAGCTGACAAAGGCAAAAGGACAGTGTTTCCACTACCATAATGATGGGCACAGAAATAAGAACTACCTAGAGCATGGTCAATAATAGAAGCTTGCACTAATGAGATATTAAACTCTGGGTTGGCAAAAGCTCAATTGTTGAAGCTTTAGCTATAGGATCTAAATCTTTATACATGTATAGACATGTTTGTATTTAAACAAGGTTTTGCATATACCTGATACCTTTTAAGAACATCATTTCTATATCTAGTTTGACTAGAGATGGTTATGAATTTCAGTTCATGATTGATGTTTGCCAATATTTGTTTTGGAAATAAATATATTGGTTCGGGTTATATGCATGATGGAATTTATTATTAATTAATAATGTTAAATACAAATCTAATGCGAGCAATCTAAAAGAATGCAATGCCATAGTGAAAATCAACTCAAGTTAAAAATATATTTGGCACTTAAGGTTAGGCCATGTTGTATAAGATAGGATTGCAAACCGAGAAAATGGGGATTTTATTCTCATTGGGCTCGAGCCTATTCTAACTTGTGAATCCTGCCTTCAGGGCAAAATGGCTAGATCACCATTTGTTGGACAAGGACTAAGAGCTGAAAATATTTTGGAACTAATACATAGTGATGTATGTAATCCATTTAAGGAAATGGTTAGAGGCAGTTTTCATTACTTTATTACCTTTACTGATGATAAATCAAGGTTTGGGTATTTGTATTTGATGAAATACAAACATGAATCCTTTGAAAAGTTCAAAGAATTTAAATCTGAAGTAGAAAATCAAACAGGAAAAAGAATTAAAGCTCTTTGATCAGATCGTGGAGGTGAATACTTGAGTACTGAATTTAATGAATACTTGAGAGAGCATGGCATTATTTCCAGGTAACTCCTTCAGGAACGCCACAGCTGAATGGCGATTCGAAGGAGAAATCGTACTTATTGGATATGGTACGTAGTATGATAGCTATACTGATATGTCAATCTCTTTTTGGGGATTTGCATTAGAATCAGCTTTGCATATTCTGAATAAGATTCCATTAAAATCAGTATCTTCCACACCTTATGAGATATGGCATGGAAGAAAACCAAGTCTTAAGCATGTTAAGATTTGGGGATGTCCAGCTTATATCAAAAAATTGAACACTGATAAATTGAAAACTAGATCATAAAAGGGTTGATTTGTTGGATATCCAAAAGATAGTTTTTTATATTATTTTTATTTGCCTACATCACAAAAAAAGTTGTGGTAAGTAAAGATGCCACATTTCTTGAACAACAGTTTGTACAAGAAGGAGGCAAAGGAAGGTAAATAGAGTTAGAATTGGAGAATTCTGACCAACCAACAGATCAGATGGATATAGATCCATTTAGTCAACATACAGCCGCTGATGAAACATCTACAGCTGTTCCTCATAGAACAACCAGGGTATCTCACCCACCAATGAGATATGGTTTCCTTCATGAAGAAGAACAAGAGTTGTCTACTCATGATGAAGCTGATCATGGAGATGATCCACTTACCTATGAAGAAGCTATATCAGATATAGACTCTTTAAAATGGATTAATGCTATGAAATCCGAGATTGATTCCATGTATAAGAATCAAGTTTGGAATCTTGTTGACCCACCTGAAGGTATTGTACCTATAGGGAACAAATGGGTTTTCAAGAAGAAAATTAATTCTGATGGAAAGGTAGAGACCTATAAGGCAAGGCTAGTAGCGAAAGGGTTTCGCCAAAGGCAAGGAATCGATTATGAGGAGACTTTCTCACCTGTTGCCATGCTTAAATCAATTAGGATTCTATTAGCAATAGCTGCATACTATGATTATGAGATTTGGCAGATGGACGTCAAAACAGCTTTTCTCAATGGATACATTGAAGAAAACATTTTCATGAAACAACCTAGGGGTTTTGAATCCCAAGATGGTTCCAAAGTGCGCAAGCTAAATCGATCCATTTATGGGTTAAAACAAGCTTGGAGGAGTTGGAACATCTGTTTTGATGAAGCCATTAAGTCATTTGGTTTTATCAAAAATAAGGATGAGCCATGTGTATATAAGAAGGTTAGTGATATAAATATTTAGGGAGGAGTTGCCAAGCTGGGAGGTGCCACCAGCTGGGAGGTGCCAAGCTGTCGCAACGGGATTTTGCGGTCGCCCGGACGATCACTCACCGAAGTGGGAAAAGTGAGGAGTCGCCACCTTAGTTTTGAGGGAAACTAAAGAAAACCATTTAGGGAGTTAAATTAAAAATGAAACCACTTCAAAACAGAGATTCTAGGTTCGGGGTCCATTAACGGGTGGGGAAGGTGTTAGGCACCCCACCTCGTCCCTTAACAAGGGTAAGTAGATTTAATTTTGTGTCCTTTATAAATTAGTTAGAAGGGCTATAGTGGGAATGTTAATCCTTTTGGTAAAAGGAATGTTTGATTTTTCACTAATTAGGATTACCTGATACATAAGTAAATGAGACAAATTTTTAGTGAGTTGGCATTTAATTGTTCTGGGTTTTGGGATTATCTTGCATACGGTTGAAATTTGGTGTGAGAATAGGATAAGAATTCTCCTCCTATCTCTTTTAATATTTATTAAAATTTGAATAGAGACCTGATAAGAACTCTCCTCCGATCTCTACCGGATTATTTATTAAAATTTAATTGAGGTCGGTGAGGGTCCTCCTCCGATCTCTTTTAGGTATTTATTAAAATTTCGAGATGGGAACCTGATAAGAATTCTCCTCCGATCCCTATTTAATAAAATTTTGAGTTGAGACCTGATAAGAACTCTCCTCCGATCTCTTTAAATGTTTATTAGAATTTGAGTTAAGACCTGATAAGAACTCTCCTCCGATCTCTTTTAAATTAGAAAGGTGCCCGAAAGGTATTTTTCCGATCTCCGTAATTTTGGTGCCCTAAGAACCTAGAGATAAGGATCCCAAGTTTAAAGAGGTTGGGGATAGGACTTATCAATATCCTTCGGCTAGACGGGAAAATGAGACCGATTTACCGACCTCTCATGTATTTATTTTACCAATATTTATTTATGACCAATCTACTCGCTTTTACTTCCATTTTATGGCATCTTTGCCGAATCGCTGCTTAGGCCACCTAATAGTTTGACTATCTTCCTTATGTATTATTCAGATTTTCCCTTTAAGAGAGATCTTTAGGTTGCAGCTACTCACGCCTTACCCGACCATTTACACTCTACTAGGAACCGTAAAAGCTTGTATTCGTAAATGACGAAGATTAATAAAAGGCACACTAATCACTAAAGAGATGACTCGAGAATAACATTTCCGGGTCTCTTTGCACGAGATGAACTTGGAGAAAAATCACATACGTAAAAAGGACAGAGACTACGAAAGAAATGAACGCAAACACTTAATAAAACAAATGACGTGAGCTCTTACCGAGGAGCTGAATCAGAGGAATAATTGTGGGGTGGCCACTAGAAACAAGACCGCGACCGATTAGCTCGAGAGTTGATGTTCACCGTGAACTGGAGGGAGCTTAGCTATGATGTGATTAGGTCAAGATAACAACCGAGTGGGATTTGAGCTCCAAATGTATGGGATGAAAATAGAGATGATAAAGAGTTGAAAGTGAAGGCGTGATCGTGATGAACAAGCCGGAAATGTAGAGTTCCAAAGTTCAAAATCCTTTTTCAAGAAACACTTCGTAAAAACTAGTTTCAAAAGTCTTTCCAATCAATATTTCAAAGTAGCGTAATAACAAATCAATGAAATTTTCAGAGTTCTTCCGCTATAATAATGCCTTTCTTTTTTTCGTCCGCCCTTTTTTTTTTTTGAACAGCTTTTTCATGCAGTATTTATAGGAATCGTGCTCCTATGAAGGGTCAGATTCATTTTGAGGGAGATGGAGGGTCGGATTTTGAAGTACATGATCGATGTTCAGAATTAAAGAGAATCAAAACGAATGGTCGAGATCGCTTCTCAAAATATTTGTCCTTTTCCTCTTTAATCCGACGGTCTTGAATCCTTTGTCCGAACGACCGGGGCCGAGAGTGAAAGACGCCGTATTGTCGCCTTCTCTTGATCCAAGGGTTCCTGATTCATCCTTACAAGTGAGATCAACGGTGGGGATTGGGATGTACAGGATCACATGACATACCCCGCACTCACAAGATTATGGCGATTCTTAGGCGGCGGTGGAGATCTCGTCGCCACGCTTTAACTACCTCGGCTCGATTCTCGACGACGGTTATCGGAATTTGTCTTATTCTTTTGTCTTCCGATCCTCCCCTAGCTCCCATTCCGATCTCTCATGCCGATCTCCTATCTCCGATCTCTTTTATCCCTCGATCACCGATTCGATCCAAGCATTAATTACATCTCGATTTTCAAGCGCCCGCTTGCTTTCCGCCAAAGATTAAATGCCCATTTTCCCTATATATACCTCGTTGATAGTGGCATTTCCTTCATTCGATTTTTCTCTCTTTCTCCTTGTTTCTTGGTTCTAGCTGCTCGGGAAAGTTCCGCCACAATCGTGGTTTTGATCCTCTTCCGATGGAATTCTTTTCTCGACGGAAAATTTACGATCCTTGATTGGATGGTCCTAATTGGCGATGGTGAGAGAACCGAATTTGACCGATCCAGAGCGGGCTTCGTTGTACCGATCTCGAGTTGCTCAACCGAAGTTCATTCGCTTCTCATCACATTGAGTGTTCCGACAATGATTCTGATCCACATTGGGTGTTCCGACAATGATGAAGCATCCGGCCGGCAATATCCTTGGGATCGCTTATAAACCGATCTTTGGAACACTGGGAGTATCCTTGGGATCGCTTATAAATCGGTCCTTAGATCACCTCTTCAGATAGGATTTTTCATCTGCCTCTAGAGATCACGTAAATGATGTAATTTTCAATGTAATCGATTCTAGAGATCGCCACATGATGTAGCTAGACCTTTATTGTAATCCGATCCCTAGAGATCGCCCAAATGATGTAATCCGATCTTTTGCAAATAAAGACTTTATTTTGCGCTTATCATCTTATTATTTTTTGCATTGATTATTTTCCGATCTCTAAGGTGGTTATCCGATCCGGTTCTTTACTTGAATGACACTTGACCGATCCTTTATTCAAGATATTTAACTTGTTATGCCGATCTCCGATTAACCGATCTCTCGAACATTCTGATATTTGAGAAAAGTGTCGTAACAATTGCCGAGTCTCACCAATCGATGCGCCGCTTAGAACCTCGCGAGCATTAAATGCTCTGACTAGTATAAATAGGGGAGGGTTAGCCGCTTGTTTTCTCATTTCATTTTCGCTCCCGCTCATAGCTTCAAGTTCTCTCATTTTCTCCTGCTCCGACACCGATTAGACTCGTAAGGACTTTGATCTTCTTTTTGTTTAAGTTCTTTGTTTCTTTTGAAAATGAGCGTGCCGAAGGTCGAGAGCGCGAGCCCTCCTTCCATTGAGTTCTCTTGGTCATCGTCGATGAGGAAGAGGCGGCCGCCAAGCACGCAACCCGAACCTCTTAGGGTCCTCGCCCAGTCGTGGGCGGTCGTACTCATTAAGGCGCACGCGCTTCTTCGTAGGGAGAATCTCCTATAGACGAGCTACGATCGGTTCTTCGAGAATCCGATCTTCGGTCGTTTAGCCAAGAATATAACATTCGGCCCGACTTGTACGAGCTAATCAAGTGCCATGACGACCTTCGTGTCAATCACTTCTTTGAAGAGAACGACATGGTTATGGTGTACGAGGAACAATTAAAGGCCGGACTTCGGTTCCCCCTTGATGACTTCTACAATGAGGTCTTAAAATTTCATCGAGCATCCATTGTTCAAATTCACCCCAACTCGTGGCGGATCTTGGTAGCTTTCCGAGGTCTATGCCGAGCTAAGGGAATCGACCACGGCTAAAGTGTTCGCCAAGCCGCACCGCTAACTCACCGAAAGGACGATGACCATCGGTTCTTTCAGCGAAGCCTAGTTGCGGGCTCTTTTCCGACCGCCTCGCCCCTTAAGAACCGGAAGAATCGCTTTCTTCATTGTGAGGAGCTATGATCCGAGCCGATTTGATGATTTCCCCCGCAGCTGGTGGTACCAGGGACCCTTGCTTCCTAACCATATTACCCTGAGCGAAGAGGATAGTTTGATAGTGATGGATCTTAAGAGTGAGGCTGCCACTAAAAAGTATTCTTGTTTGATTCGTGATCGCGAGCCGCACCATTGGACTGTTTCACCGCCACCGCCAAGACCGCGAACTTCCGCTCTCTAACCTCGCATCGGTATTTTCTATATCTCAATTCTCACGACCTTAGTGATCTCACTAACCTTTTCTTTGTGTGTATGGCGGTGGTGAAGGTCATAGGAAGCGGAAGAAGGAAAGAGAGATCTTCCGAAAGTAAAGGAGATGAAGCGCTCGTAACGACTCCAAACACTGGTCGCGAGCCCGGGAGATACAAAGAGATCCTCCCAACCTTCGGTCCTCGACCATCGGCTACCCGATCTCCTCCTAGATCGGAAGAGCGCCTCGATTCTGCAGCTTGTCCCAAGCGCGAAAGGGGACCTACTCAAGCTTCGAGGACCTCCTCTGGGCGCCAGACATCGATCGACTCCTTGAAGGATAACCGAATCATTAAGGAGAACCCCGCTTTGCTAAAGTCCCGGGTCTACCATCTTCTTTCAGAGGATCGGACAAAGCTATCCTGCAGTGGCCTTGATGACATATTGACTCGACCATGAGCTTAAACGTGGAGTGTCCGTGAACTGCATCATGATCCGAAAGGATTCAAATACCGGGTAAGGAGATCGGAAGAAGAACCGTGAAGTGGATTCTCCGATCCGAACTCTCATCGCTCGGATTATATATCTCGTGTCGAGGGACGCAAAGCTCCATGAAGACCGGTTGGCCGAACAGAACCGTATTTCGGATGAGAGGGACCGCGCTTTAAGGAAGTCCAGCGCCCACGCCAATGCATCCTCTCGTGTCGCCAACTTATAGAGGAACTCGAGGCGAAGGATAAGGAGCTTAAGGAGAGGGATGAGGAGATGGTGACGGAATAGCCGAGGCCTATGTGAAGGCTCACAAGGATCTCTTGGCCGCACTCCGTGAGCGCTACCTAAGAAGACTTTTCTTGATGGACGACTGCACCCGGGGCGATGGTGAAGATAGTGAGGATGAAGCCGAGGGTGAGAGGGAGAGAGGGAGTGATCCAAATAGATCAGCCGGGTGATCCTCACCAATAACTTTGTACAAATTATGACATGAAATGAAATGCCTTTTGTTCAATGAATGATTGTGATCGGAAAATTTTAAACCATTATTTGTCCGAGTATTTGATTGTATGAGCACAAAGAAACAAAAACTAAATGTGATTATTAATCTAAGTATGAGAGATCGGAAAGCACTCAACATGAGATCGGTAGGGAAGAAATGTCGAATGTAACTTGACCAAAATTTAACTCGAACACTTAAGATCTAATCGAACCAACACTTTAGCTCTTAAACTTTCTGGAAAGGAGGTCGGCAATAAAACTGTAGGAAAAGATCTAGTGCTAGTTCACTTCATTTATCAACAGAGATCGAATATTCTTGACAGTCCGGAATCCGCAACGGGTTTGAAGGATCGGTAAATGATTTGAGAGATCGGCCGAGTTTCAAGGGATGCGAGGACTTATCATTGATTCACGCCTTTGCGAGGAGAGGTCGGAAATGTGACCGCCTACCAAAGAGGGATCGAAACGTGATTAGCTACTCCGAGGAAACTTAGCACCGGGATCGTTTCAAAGTATTTTAGATCGCCAAAATATGGTGTCGACACGCCTCTCTTACGTAATTTCTATTAAAGGAAAAATTTCCGTATAGGAATTATGTAAAGATTCCGACTCATATTTTGGACGATTAGGTATTTGAAATTAGGAACTAAAGCACACCTAAGTTAATGACCTAGAAAATTAAAATCAACTTAGATCTATAAACCAGAGGTTGATAATGTAAATTTAAATTTCATGAAATTAAAATCAACTTAGATCAAGGAACCAGAGGTTGATAATGTAAATGTAAATTGCATGAAATTAAAATCAACTTAGATCAAGGAACCAGAGGTTGATAATGTAAATTTAAATTGCATGAAATTAAAATCAACTTAGATCAAGGAACCAGAGGTTGATGGTGGAATTGCAGAAAATAAAATCAACTTGGATCAAGGATCCATAGATTGATGGTGGAATTGCAGAAAATAAAATCAACTTGGATCGTGGATCCGTAGATTGATGGTGGAATTGCAGAAAATAAAATCAACTTGGATCAAGGATCCATAGATTGATGGTGGAATTGCAGAAAATAAAATCAACTTGGATCAAGGATCCATAGATTGATGGTGGAATTGCAGAAAATAAAATCAACTTGGATCAAGGATCCAGAGATTGATGGTGGAATTGCAGAAAATAAAATCAACTTGGATCAAGGATCCGTAGATTGATGGTGGAATTGCAGAAAATAAAATCAACTTGGATCAAGGATCCATAGATTGATGGTGGAAATTTAAATTGCAGAAAATAAAATCAACTTACAAAACAAGTCCGACTTTGGCATATGAAGTTATTCCCGAAAGAGTGTACTCAACAAGATAACGAAGGCGACGATTAATGGAGGAGGAGTTGCAAGACTCGACCTATGATCTCATTCTTTCTGATGCCCCTTTTCATTCCCGACTTTCTTCTTATTCTACTTGAAAGCGCTTTATGGTTTTCACTTTCTTCGTCTATTCTGGCTAGAAGCGCCTTTCGGTTTTCGCCTAGTTTTTTTTTTTTTTTTTTTTTTTTTTTTTTTTTTTTTTTTTTTTAAGGCCGTAATACCCTGCAAAACTAATAGCAAAGTACGTGCGGTTATAAATTCACTAATAAAAATATTATGGCAAAAATTAAAATAATTATAACCACATTAAACAAAGAGAAAGGGCGATAAAAGCGGCAAAGTAAAAATAAGAGCTAAGGAATAAAGTATAACTTTATTATGGTCTTGAAAAAACGAAGATAAACTTTCAAAGGGAAAGGCCATAGGGATAGATCTCACATATTCCTTATGGTTAATTTTGAAGTCTTTTAACTGCCATTATTTCGAGTTCTCTGAAGCTGCATGTCGAACGCCTCTTTTCTATCCGTGGTTTCATGCCCCTTCCTTATTCCTCCACTTCGTTCTTGGGACGCCTTTGGGTTTTCACCCCAAGATTTTTTTTTTTTTTTTTTTTTTTTTTTTTAAGACGCCTTCGGGTTTTCATCCTTTCTCCTTTTCATGCATAGTATCTCTGACAAAGGTTTCGCATTCATGTGTCTCGGAATTCTTCACCGCCCATGTGAGTCAAGATCAAGGCTCCTCCGTAAAAACGCCTTTTAATCACATAAGGACCTCGTAGGTTGGTGACCATTTGCCCTGGGATCGCTTTTGGTTTGGCAAGATTTCTTCGTAACTAAGTCCCTGTGTTGAAATTCCCGTGGGCGACGCTTATCAAATGCCCCGCCATTCTTCTCTCGTATAATTGTCCGTGACATGTCGCCGTTAACCTTTTCTCATCCAAAGAAATTCAATCGATCCAACCTTGATCGATCCATTCTCGACTCATCGATCCTCGATTCCTTCAAAATTCTAGGACGGATTTCAACCTCAATAGGCAATACAGCCTTTCCATCCCGTAGACCGCTGAGTATGGTGTTGCCCTGGCCGAGGTTCTTACTAAGTCCAGATGCGTGGAGAGCGTAGGAAGCATATCATGCCAATCCCTATATGTGACCGCCATTTTCCTGGATTATTCTCTTGAGGTTTTTGTTCGCGCTTCAACCGCCATTCATCCGGGGACGGTATGGGGAGGAATTGAGATGTCGGATTCTGTATTGATCACACGCCTTCCGAATCTTCTGACCGCTCGTGTTCTTGGCGTTATCGCGACAATTTCATTCGGAGACCATGCCGCAGATGATATTGTTTCAAGAATTTGAGAAACGTGTTCTCGCGTGATGTGAGCATAGGATGTCGCCGACCCACTTGGAGAAATAGTCGATGGCTACAAGGATGAATCTGCGCTCATTGGATGCCTTGGGATTGATGGGACCAATCACATCTATGCCCCACATTGCAAAAGGCCACGGTGAGACGAGATTGAACAGCTTGTGAGGTGGCATATTTATCTGATTCACAGAATCGACACTTGTGGCACTTCCGAAATACTCGATGCAATCCTTTTCCATTGTGGTCCAAAATACCCACGCCGCATGATTTGCTTCGCCATCATGTGACCATTGGCGTGAGTGGCACAATTTCCTCATGCGCCTCAAAGAGGATTCTCTTAGCTTCTTTTGCATCTACGCATCTCGCACTCCGCTGGCGCTCCTCTTGTATAGGGTCTCTCCACCGGGAAAGTACCCTAATGCTAATCTCCGAATCATCTTCTTTTCATTCTTGCTTGCTCAAGGGAATTCTCCTGCTCTACAAGAGACTGTGATGTCATGATACCAAGGCTTTCCGTCGGGCTCTTCTTCAATCATGAGACAATAGGCTGGCTCATCCCTTACCTTAATCTTGAACGCCTCAAACGCCTCGCCCTTCTTCGATTTGAGCCATAACACCAGAGTAGCTAAGGCATCCGCAAATTGATTCTCGCTCTACTCGGATGAGTGAAAGAGATTTCTTCAATTCCTTGATCATCTCCAAGAAGTGCTTCGATAGGGGATTAGCTTGGGATCCTTGGTTTGCCATTCTCCCTTAACTCGATAAATTATCGAGCCGAGTCTCCATACACCTCCAACTTTCTCGATTTTCATCTTTATAGCGCATGTAGACCCATCACACAAGCTTCATATTCAATGACATTGTTGGTGCAACAAATCCCAACTTAGCACTATTGGGAAGTGCTTTCTTCCGGGATACTAGTACGGCTCCGATTCCGTTCCCGGATAAATTGACCGCTCCGTCAAAATACATTTCCCATACATTGGCTGGTTCCCCTTCTTCGCAGTCTACTTCATTAATATGCTCATCAGGGAACTCAAAATTCAAAGCTTCATAATCCGGATAGGGTTTTCTCGCTAGAGGTCAAGAATCACGCTACCTTTCACCGCTTCCGGTCATGTAGACTATATCATATTGGGAGAGTATAACCCGCCACTTGGCTATTCTTCCCGGCACGAAGGGACTCTCAAATACATATCCGATAGGGTCCATCCCGAGATGAGCCATGTTTTGTGATTTAACATGTAGTGCTTAAGGCGATTTGTCGTCTGTGCCAACGCAACAGCAAGTCTTTTCTAAGGAAGAGTACCTTGACTCACAATCATTGAACTTCTTGCTCAGTAATAAATGGCCCTCTTTTCGCCAGATCATCATGTGTCCCAAACACATCCCATGGAATTTCGTTGGATCGCCATGTACAGGATCGAGGCCTACTCGCCATGTGGGACCAATCGTGGGTTTGACAGACATCGCTTGATTTTCTCAAAAGCCTCTTGACAAACCGAATCCCATTGAGTAGAGTTGTTTTTCCGAGTAATCAAAATAGGCTCACTTTGGCAAAGGAGATTAGAAATAAACCTCGAATGTAGTTCGCTTTTCCTAAAATCGCGCACCTCCTTTCTCGCTTTTGGGGACGGCATTTCTTGAATAGCTCAACCTTGTCCGGATCTACTTCTATCCCTTTCTCGCTACTATGAATCCCAACAGCTTTTCCCGATCTAGCTCCGAATATGCACTTAGCAGGTTCACTTCAATCGGTATTTCCGAGTCTTTCAAACACCCTCCTTATCACCCGAACGTGGCTCTCCTCTCCCGGATTTGATGATCATATCATCCACATACACCTCCACTTCTTTATGCATCATATCGTGGAATAATGTGACCATTGCGCTACCGGGTAAGTAGCCCCGCATTCTTCAACCCAAGGGCATGACCCGATAGCGTATCACTCCCATTGGGTGATAAAAGCGCTTTATCCTTGTCTTCCTCGCCCATTGGGATCTGATTGTACCGATGCCCCATCAATACACGAACATCCGCCCAAACCCGCTGCATTGTCAACTAACACATCAATGTGGGGGAGAGGGAAATCGTCTTTCAAACTAGCTTTATTAAGATCCTCGTAGTCAACACACACCCCGACTCTCCCGCCTTTCTTCATCACCGACGACGTTAGCCACCCATTGGGGATATTTGACCACTTCTAAGAACCCGGCCATATCGCTTTGACTTCATCCCGAACCTTGAGCAGTTGTATCGGATTCATTCTCCTCGCCGCTTCACCGGATCGCTCCTAATTAAAGGAATCTTGTGCGCCACTATCCGAGGGTCCAAACCGACCATGTCATCATAGCTCCAAGAGAACACGCCGAGAAATTCCTGCTGCATCGATCATATCTCCCAACTCCTCACTCTCCACTATCTTAAGTTCCTTTACTTCTTCCGTGCCTAAGTTTATTGTGCACGCTTCGCCTTCACAAGGCACGAGGGAGGGTTCATCTTTTCATTGCTTTCTTCCGTAAGGTCTTCCTGTAATTACTTGAAGTAATGGCGCTTATGGGGATTTCAAAATTAACCAGAGGAATTTCTGAGTCTATTGGATTATTAGGTGTTAATTGATGAATTGTCCTGAAGGAATAAAGAATAGAACATGTTATAAGGATGGAAAGAAAAAGAGTATTGAATTAAAAATGCGCTATTAATTCATTAATATTAATGCCATAAGAAAAGGTCCATTTACAGTATTACACTTGTCACCATGGACAAAGTGATCAAGTGTAGATAACCAGAGGTACTTTACTCGAGATTGAGTACAGGGATATCCTCCGTTGTCCAGTTGTCAAGCTCCCGCTTCTTCACCATTGGCGAAATTAGGGCCTCATACAAGGAATCCAGCTTGGATGACATCTATGGATGGATCATCGTGATTCTTCAGCATTTGCTTGATGTTGAATGACCGGTTTAGTGAAGATTTCCGTGATTCTCGGACTACTTTCACCTTTCCTATCTTCTGGTCAAATCTCTGATCCCGAAGCATTTTTCTCATCCAGAATCGCCCATCCACGAGGGCATCCTCCTCATATCCCAAACCACAACGGCCTATCTTCTGAATGGCCGGTATAGGCTTGACAATCCCTTGTAATGTGGCGCCTAGGCCTTTACCCTCTTCATACCCGCTTCTTGACATTACTTTGGCCACCATAGCCATGGCCCCCTCCTTCCCAGTATCTTGCAATTCAAGGGCCTGGAAAGAACTTTCCAATGACTCTCTACCGCTTCCACATAAGGGAGTGATTGCGCTTGGTGACTAGTATGGCCTCTTCGCCTTCACCGTGATGATTTTGCCGCCCTTAATGTATTTGATCTTCCGTGCAAAGTAGAAGGAACAAAGATTCGCAGAATGGATCCAAGGCCTCCCTAACAAAGATGGTGTAAGCCGGCTCAATGTTCATCACTTGA
Organism: Hevea brasiliensis; assembly: GCF_030052815.1. Classification (NCBI taxonomy): domain Eukaryota; kingdom Viridiplantae; phylum Streptophyta; class Magnoliopsida; order Malpighiales; family Euphorbiaceae; genus Hevea; species Hevea brasiliensis. Next base: position 33,705,084 of record NC_079503.1, read on the forward strand.
AACTTGATATTGAAAGTACATTCACCGACTGATTGGCAAGTCAACGCCCCCAAAGACCTCTCTCCTTGTTCCACAAAAGCTCTCACCACCATAGTACTTTGACGTATGTCTGATTGGTCAACTGGCAATCTAGCCAAGGTAGCGCTAGGCAATACATTGAGGGCTGATCCGTTATCGATGAGGACCTTGGCCACTATACAGCCTTTACATTTTACCGTTATATGCAGAGCTTTATTATGCCCTAAGCCTGCAGGGTCTACCTCCTCTTCAGAAAAGGCTACAGAGCTGGATGCCTGGATTTGTCCCACTAACTTCTCAAACCGCCTGAGTAATGTCGTGTTGACAAAGGCCCGATCCAGATTCTCTCGCAAGGCTTGTTTGCACTTCCGAACTCAAAATCAGCGATAACAAATAAATCCGAGCGTGTCTTTCTCAACTGCTCCACCACGCCATACTCGCTCGCTTCATTATTTGGAGCAACAGCTTCTTCATCTTCTCTATGCTCAATGTGCTCGCTTCCTCGCTTTCTCAACCTCCTCTTCCGTGTTTCTCGATGACTCTCCCATCTTTACTTTCCCTTTTCTCTTTCTCTTTCCTCGTTCCCGTAACACCTCCCACTTCGGGTTATAAACTTGACTTCTTGCTGTGTGGAGAGGGTTTTATTGCAATAATAGGTCGGGACTTGTTTGGGGAGCGATGTTGCCGGGCAGGTGTCCAAAGATAAGTCATCCTCAAGTGCTCGTGAGGAGCGAAACATGGCTTTGGTAGTGCCGAGGTGAGGCGAGGCTAGAGCGGATGTGCCGCTGACGCCTCGAGTAAAAACTTGGAAATTATAGTTCCAAGGGACAGATGAGTGTTGGTGATGGGGAGCCGTGGCGAGTCTCAATAATCAGCATCGTGGTGAGGCTACTGGGGGTGAGAAGGTGATTCTGGGCTTGGAGGTAGAAGCTGGCTATTGAATCTTGTGGTGTTCACTTCCCTTCCGCTTTTGACCTCTTCTCGACATCTCAACCCCTTAAAAGACAATAAGTTCCGACCTCTTGCCCGAACCCTCACAATCTCGCACTCATGATCACCGCTCTCCATGGTAAGGACACCCCGTATTCTCCTCTAATCCCGCTGTTCGGGGAAAGATAACCTTCCTCATTGCTATAGCAAAATCTCCTCAAAGTATGGAACCACTCATCCACTTCGTGTGTTGATCCCTTTCCTTAGATTCGATCATATTTACACCACTACCCGCATTATGGTTGGGCAAAGGGATTTGAGGTGACATTGGGGAGGGAACCATTCCTCAATTTTCAACCACCTGCTCGGACAGAGCGTGCACTCTCCTCCGAGTGCCCCGCAGCTTGTCGCTGAATGCCCTTGTGCTCCTCCATGATACTCACAACGGGTCAGGCATCATACCACCGGGATATGGCTACCGGATTGGGTCTAAAGGGACTGGTACGATTTGGTTTATACCGACAAGGTATCGGTATATTTCACCGAGAGGGAGGGGAAGGTGGATCAGTGATTTCTTGGAGGTCTCGGGTTATTTTGTGGTGGTCGTGGTTGAGTTGGTGGAGGAGGTGGTCTTGGTTGGAAATTTGTGGGTGGGGCGACAGGGGCGTGGTTGTGGATAATTAGGGAAAGGAGGTGGAATGTTGATATGGTTTGGCCATGAGAGGGGAATATGGCCGTAGTTATTTTGGGGAAATTGGGGTAATTATTCGACGGGTGATAGAGTGTACATCACCCTCCTTTTTCTTGCCAAAATTGGCGCTTTCTTTACAGGTTCTCACCAACTCCTCGTAGCCTTCCTATTCTCGCATTGGCTTCGATTCTCTCACCGCTTGGATGATATCCGAGAAGTCGTTGGAGGTATTTCCGATCATCAAGTTGAAGTAGGAGCCTTCAACGCTTCGATGAATAGGAGCAAAGTTCATTGTCGGTCACCGGAGGATATACTTCGCAGCCTTCTCCCTCCATCGTTGGGCATCGCTTGAAACTTTCCCGCCTTTCTGCATCGTGTTCCGAGGTCCCTCCTTGTGGGTGCCGCATCACAATTGAATTTATATTGCTTCGTAAAAGTATCGCTAAATCCTTCCAGGAGTGTAGCTTGCTCTCGCCCAATTGTATGCACCATCTCGTAGCCGCCCGAGAGGCTCTCGTGAAAGAAGTGAATGAGAAGTCTATCGCCTTCCGTTAAGGCGCATTTTGGCAATGTAGGTTGCCGTGTGGATGCGATCCGAGTTTCCGTGTACTTGTCAAATCCGAACCTTGAATTTGGGTGGTACCACCACATCCGCACCAATCTTAGTGACGACACATCGATCGAACCATACATGTTCAGCCCTCTATTGCCCTCGCCTTTCTTCTAGGCGTATAGTTTCTCGTTATCTCTCGCCCTATGTTCTCCTTCCATCAGGTGATATGCTCCTCCAACCGGAGCCGAGGGGTGGAGTAAATCGGATGGATCGGGATTGAAGGGTGAGGCTCGCATTTGAGACACCGGTAATAGGAGAAAGGTGGGTCATTATTCATGCTCACCGGATTGACAAAGGATCGCCGGTCCGAATGGGAGACCAAAGGTAAAAGAGGTTGAAGCTTGATGAGGATCATTTGTTGTAGGAGGCGGAGGAGGTAATGGTGGGTTAGGTTCTCAAGTAGGTTTGTTCGAGACATTTCCTTCATTAGTCTCATGATTTCGTAAAGTCGATCTTTCAATTCGAGACCGCCTCGTAGGTTCTCAGATTTGCTCCTGATTTTCCATTATCTTTCTTGTTCGAGATCTTGTTAAGTACACTCGCTTGGGTTGAACTGTGTGCTTGGTCAGACTTGCCTTGTTTGAATCAATATTGATTTCCTGGGAGGAGTAAAAAAGAAAATCTGAAATAAAATTTGGATTTTTGCAGAGAAACTAAAAGTCCTGGTCTGGACGAAGGATACAGTGGCATTTGAGAGCCAAGTTGAAATCAGAAAAGGATAATTGCCTCAGCTTTATCATGGCATCGTTCGATAGTCTGACCGTGAATGACGAGATTGAGTGCGCATTTATGATACTTGTCCATACAACGCATTTCAATTTTTCACATAACCCTAGCGAGGAAGTTCCTACGGGAGTCATACTATTCATTCACAAATTTTGCTAAACAATGGTCCAAAAATCACTTCATTAACTGAATAATTTGTACATCGATCTTTACATCGCCTAAGCTCGGGAGGTTCTTTATAATGAGATGACATTTTCTCGAGATACTCATATAACCTTCCTTCTTGCCCGGCAGATCGAATGCTTTCGTGCATGCACTCGATTCTCGTAATAATTCTTGTTTTCCTTGTGCTATTGTCCTCTCCACTGGTCTACATTCTCTTTCGCTCTTGATAGAGGGCAGCTTGTTTTTCTTTTCTTTTCTTTCTTTAGCACACTCTTTCAAGATATCGTTGATGAGGAGTGCCTTCTTTTAATTCAAGCTTCTTCTTCTTGTTTTCCTGTTTATACTCTTCAACGAGCACCTCTTGGTACTTCATCCTTTCCCAAGCTTACTATTCTCGCCTCTTTCATTTCTTTGACCTCACCTTGGAGAGAGTTTCTTTCTTTTTCCCACTGCACTCTTGCTCTTCGAACCCTATCCTTTCGGCCCTTGCCTCTTCCTTGAGCTTTCTTACCCTTCTCTTAAGTTTCACGTTGGTCCTCCACTGCTTTATTTGTTCCCGCAATTGTGAGTTCTCAGATTTGCCTTTGTAGCGAGTCAACCAGCGATTATCGCCTTCCTCTAATAAGGCGCCTTGGCGAGGGTTGTCGCCCTGAATTCTACAAGAGAGTGTTCTCGGTCCCCGCAGCCCTCCATTTAAGATAATCGCCCGAGGCACTTGGGCCTTTGGGTGATTTCTCTATCGTAACGATGCTTTCCCAAGACTTGCGAGCCATTTTCAACCCTTCTTCTTCCTTGAGTTCATGGTAGAAGTGTCCTTGGTGGTATTCTTCAATGTTGATCACAGATTGTGTTGAGCCAAACCGCCTTGTTACGCTACCGGAGTGTAATTTGTATACCCGTTATTCCAATTAGGGACACCGATCAATACCTCTGTACCAATCAAGACAGTTGGCTTGACGCCCACGCCTTCCTCCAACAAGAATCATGGCTATTGAAACTCGTAATCCGCTCGCCATCGCTTTTTCATTCTTCGCTTATCACTAACCGGTCATCTTCTCAATGGGAGGCTGGTCAAGGTACCAAGTCAATCCTTTTGTCTCCGCAGACACATGTGACCGATAGTCCAGAGGTATAATAACCGAGAGCAACACTTAATGGACCCTTTCCCTCGTTGTCCGCAGTAGTTAGGGTTAACAAGGTTTCGCAAGAATTGCCGATGTCGGATTGATCCCCGCTTTCTATCGCCCAAAATACCTCCATCGACCGCTAGTGATGATCCCCAATGGCCCCGGAACAGGATCGGACCATAGATTCCCAAGGCGAGTGCTACGGAAGCTTGATCCCATCGCTTTCTTGGAGGTGATAATCTAACCGCTTTCAAGGTACGCCCAATACCATCCATGCGTGTTCCTTTGATCGCTTTCCGACTTCACTTCTCGGGAAAACCCAACATGTGTGCCAACCGCTTCGTGTCCGTCTATGCTCGAGGTGTAAGTAGATCCGGCTCGCAAAGAGTATGGGATCCCCAAAGAATGCCCGATATTCTTCCATAGTGGGGACCGTGTCAATGTCATTGAAAGAGAATACTCCGCACTTAGGATTCCAAACCGACAACATGGCTTTTAATGCCGGATTTGGACCTTGACTTGCATTAAGGTTGCAATCCTTCCGCATTTCTCTTCAAACTGTACTTGACTGGTCGGAAGCAACCTCCATCTATTAGACATACCTCGAGGTTGTTCATTTTGACCTCTATTTTGTCCAGATCTAGCGAAGGTAGCGAGCTAATCGGTGCCTCGGAAGCATCATTTTGCGAGGGTACCGACTATGAACCGATTCGACCAAAGTCTAGCATTCGAGCCTTTTCGCCGATCGACTCGAGGATGCCATGATAAAAATGATGCCTATCCTTTACTGCACTTCGGTTTGGTAATGCTCATGGAGAATTTGTTAGTAAGACAAATTAGGGTAATTTTGAATCATATCATTGACAGTGGTAACACGCACACATTTATCAAAGTAGGAAAATGTGTAGGCGTTTCAAAGAGAATTCAAGATTACCCTCACAAAATGAACGAAAAGGAAATCAAAAGAGAGCAAGGTAAGAGTAAACATGTCCCTTTTGTCCTATAGTAGGGAGACTCCTAACACCGGGTAAGCGCTACCTATCTGGATAGTTCTATCTTATGAGGTAGTTTACTACGGCTTTCAGCTATCGTGACGGTTTAGCTCAGGATCTAATTTTTCTAATAGCCACAGGTTCCCAAATTGCCTCATCAGAACAAGAGAGCCCCATTCTACCCCCATGATATTGTCGAAAATTCCACGGTATCACGGTAAATAGAACGAGTTTCAATTTGAGCAGAAGCCTTCACGGATACTAACGGGGTAAAACCCACAGGTACCGCTACATGACTCCCTCCTACTTTCCTAAAAGGGTAAGAAAGCCCGGGTTAGGACCATAGTGTGTGAGGACATTGTGTGAGTGTTCAGTGTGTGAAGGGACACTTTTACCTCTGGATTTAGGGAGGTGCGCAGTTTTCTGGGAAAACTGAACTACATTTCGAGGTTTATTTCTAATCTCACTGCCAAAGCTGAGCCTATTTTCAGATTACTCCGGAAAAACAACTCTACTCAATGGGATTCAGTTTGTCAAGAGGCTTTTGAGAAAATCAAGCAGTATCTGTCTAAACCTCCAGTTTTGGTCCCACCTGTGGCAGGTAGGCCTCTGATCCTGTACATGGCACCCAAAGAATTCCATGGGATGTGTTTTGGGACAAAGATGATGATACCGGCGAAAAGAGAGGGCCATTTATTACCCGAGCAAGAAGTTCAATGATTGTGAGTCAAGGTACTCTTCCTTAGAAAAGACTTGCTGCGCTTGGCACGACAAGAAATCGCCTTTAAGCACTACATGTTAAATCACAAAACTTGGCTCATATCCAGGATGGACCCTATCAGATATGTATTTGAGAGTCCCTTCGTGCCAGGAAGAATAGCCAAGTGGCAGGTTATACTCTCCCAATATGATATAGTCTACATGACCCGGAAAGCGGTGAAAGGTAGCGTGATTGCTGACCTCCTAGCAGAAAACCCTATCCCGGATTATGAAGCTCTGAATTTTGAGTTCCCTGATGAGCATATTAATGAAGTAGATCATAAGAAGGGGAACCAGCCAATGTATGGGAAATGTATTTTGACTGAGCGGTCAATTTATCCGAACGGAATCGAGCCGCACTAGTATCCCCGTAAGGACAGCACTTCCCAATAGCTGCTAAGTTGGGATTTGACTGCACCAACAATGTCGCTGAATATGAAGCTTGTGTGATGGGTCTACATGCCGCTATAAAGATGAAAATCAGAAAGTTGGAGGTGTATGGAGACTCGGCTCTGATAATTTATCAGGTTAAGGGAGAATGGCAAACCAAGGATCCCAAGCTAATCCCCTATCGTAAGCACTTCATCGGAGATGATCAAGGAATTCAAGAAATCTCTTTCACTCATCCGAGTAGAGACAGAATCAATTTGCGATGCCTTAGCTACTCCGGGCTGTTATGGCTCAAATCAAGAAGGACAGACGTTTCGCACGCTCAAGATTAAGGTAAGGGATGAGCCACCTATTGTCTCATGATTGAAGAAGAGCCCGACGAAAGCCTTGGTATCATGACATCCCGGCTCATCAGAGAACCGAGAATTTCTTCGGGGCAAGCAAGAATGAAAAGAAGATGATTCAGAGATTAGCATTAGGTACTTTCCCGGTGGAGAGACCCTATACAAGAGGAGCGCCAACGGCGACCATCGATGAGATGCAAAAGAAGCTAAGAGAATCCTCTTTGAGACGCATGAGGGAAATTGTGCCACTCACGCCAATGGTCACATGATGACGAAGCAAATCATGCGACGTGGGTATTTTTGGACCACAATGGAAAAGGATTGCATCGAGTATTTCCGGAAGTGCCACAAGTGTCGATGACGCAGATCCGATAAATATGCCACCTCACAAGTCGCTCAATCTCGTCTCACCGTGGCCTTTTGCAATGTGGGGCATAGATGTGATTGGTCCCATCAATCCCAAGGCATCCAATGGGCACAGATTCATCCTTGTAGCCATCGACTATTTCTCCAAGTGGGTCGAGGCGACATCCTATGCTCACATCACGCAGAACACGCTTTCAAATTCTTCGAAACAATATCATCTGCCGGCATGGTCTCCCGAATGAAATTGTCACTGATAACGCCAAGAACCTGAACGGTCCGAAGATTCAGAAGCTGTGTGATCAATACAGAATCCGACATCTCAATTCCTCCCCATACCGTCCCCAGATGAATGGAGCGGTTGAAGCCGCGAACAAAAACCTCAAGAGAATAATCCGGAAAATGACAGTCACATATAGGGATTGGCATGATATGCTTCCCTACGCTCTCCACGCATACCGGACTTCCGTAAGAACCTCGACCGGGGCAACACCATACTCACCGTCTACGGATGGAAGTCAGATTGCCTATTGAGGTTGAAATCCCGTCCCTAAGAATTTTGAAGGAATCAGGGATCGATGAGTCAGAATGGATCCAGTCAAGGTTGGATCAGTTGAATTTGCTGGATGAGAAAAGGTTAACAGCAGCATGTCACGGACAATTATACCAGAGAAGAATGGCCAGGGCATTTGATAAAAACGTGCGCCCACGGGAATTTCAACCTGGGGACTTAGTTCTGAAGAAAGTACTGCCAAACCAAAACGATCCCCGGGCAAATGTTCACCAACCTACTAGGGTCCTTATGTGATTAAAAAGGCGTTCGAGGAGCCTTGATCTTGACTCACATGGACGGTGAAGAATTCCGAGACTCGTGGAATGCCGACACCGCCAAGAGATACTATGCATGAAAAGGAGAAAGGATGAAACCCGAAGGGCGTCTTAAAAAAAAAAAAAAAAAAAAAAAAAAAAAAACTTGGGGTGAAAACCCAAAAGGGCGGCCCAACAACCCAAGGGGAGGTCTAAGGGCGGGGGCATGAAACCACGGATAGAAAAGAGACCGTTACGACATGCAGCTTCAAAGAACTCGAAATAATGGCAGTTAAAAGACTTCAAAATTAACCATAAGGAATATGTGAGATCTATCCCTATGGCCTTTCCCTTTGAAAGTTTATCTTCGTTTTTTCAAGACCATAATAAAGTTATACTTTATTCCTTCCGCTCTTATTTTTCTGCCTGCCCGCTTTTAATACTGCCCTTTCTCTTTGTTTAATGTGCTATTAATTAGTTAAATTTTTGCCATAAGATTTGAATTCGAGAATTGATAACCTCACGTACTTTGCTATGAGATTTGCAGGGAATGACGGCCTTAAAAAAAAAAAAAAAAAAAAAAAAAAAAAAAAAAAAAAACTAGAGGCGAAAACCCGAAAGGGCGCTTCTAGCCGAATGGACGAAGAGAAAGTGAAAAACCCCCACGGGCGGTTCCGGAGAATAAGAACAAAGGCGGGAATGAAAAGGGGACTGATTTAAAAAGAAAGGTCATATTATAGCGGAAGAACTCTGAAAATTTCATTCAGTTTGTTATTCTGCTACTTTGGAGTATTGATTGGAAAGACTTTTGAAACTAGTTTTCTGAAGTGTTTCTTGAAAAAGGATTTTGAACACTGGAACTCTACATTTCCAGCTTGTTCATCACCTGATCACGCCTTCACTTTCAACTCTTTATCATCTCTATTTTCATCCCTTCTGTTGGAGCTCAAATCCCACTCAGTTGTTATCTTGACCTAATCACATCATAGCTAAGCTCCCTCCAGTTCACGGTGAACATCAACTCTCGTGCTAATCACCGCGGTCTTGTTTCTAGTGGCCACCCCACAATTATTCCTACTGATTCAGCCTCCTCCTGTAAGAGCTCACGTCATTGCTTTTATTAAGTGTTTGCGTTCATTCCTTTCGTAGTCTCTCTGTCCTTTTACGTATGTGATTTTTCTCCAAGTTCATCTCGTGCAAAGAGACCTAAATGTTATTCTCATGTAATCTCTTTAGTGATTAGTGTGCCTTTTATTAATCTTCGTCATTTCTGAATACAAGCTTTTCTGGTTCCTAGTAGAGTGTAAATGGTCAGGTAAGACGTAGGTAACTGCAACCTAAAGATCTCTCTTAAAGGGAAAATCTGAATAATACATAAGGAAGATAGTCAAACTATTAGGCTGACGCAAACGACAGTTCGGCAAAGATGCCATAAAATGGAAGTAAAAGAAACAGAGTAGATTGGTCATAAATAAATATTGGTAAAATAAATACATGAGAGGTCGGTAAATCAGGTCTCATTTTCCCCGTCTAGCCGAAGGATATTGATAAGTCCTATCCCCAACCTCTTTAAACTTCATGAACCTTATCTCTAGGTTCTTAGGGCACCAAAATTGAGATCGGAAAAATACCTTTCATGCACCTTTCTAATTTAAAAGAGATCGGAGGAGAGTTCTTATCCGGTCTTAACTCAAATTCTAATAAACATTTAAAAGAGATCGGAGGAGAGTTCTTATCCGGTCTCAACTCAAAATTTTATTAAATAGGGATCGGAGGAGAATTCTTATCCGGTTCCCATCTCGAAATTTTAATAAATACCTAAAAGAGATCGGAGGAGGACCCTCACCCGACCTCCAATTAGAATTTTAATAAATAATCCAAAGAGAGATCGGAGGAGAGTTCTTATCAGGTCTCTATTCAAATTTTAATAAATATTAAAAGAGATAGGAGGAGAGTTCTTATCCTATTCTCACACCAAATTTCAACCCGTATGCAAGATAATCCCAAAACCCAGAACAATTCGTAACGCCAACTCACTAAGGCTGTCTCATTTACTTATGTATCTGGGTAATCCTAATTAGTGAAAAATCAAACATTCCTTTTACCAAAAGGATTAACATTCCCACTATAGCCCTTCTAACTAATTTATAAAGGACACAAAATTAAATCTACTTACCCTTGTTAAGGGACGAGGTGGGGTGCCTAACACCTTCCCCACCCTAATGGACCCCAACCTAGAATCTCTGCTTTGGAGTGGTTTCATTTTTAATTTAACTCCCTAAATGGTTTTCTTTAGTTTCCCTCAAAACTAAGGTGGCGACTCCTCACTTTTCCCACTTCGGTGAGTGATCGTCCGGGCGACCGCAAAATCCCGTTGCGACAGCTTGGCGACTCCACTGGGGACCTCCAATGAACCCCAGTCTAGAGGTCCAAAAGTAGGCTTAATTTTTGTCTGATCAAATTATAGTTAGAGGGGCTCACTCGGCAATGTCTTATATGCTAATTATTATTGCTGCTAACTATTTTGTTTTGCCTGTTCTATCTCCTACAAAGCTCTTCATTTCAAAGAAAAAGGAAAAAGGAAAATGAAAAATAAAATCCCCGAATTGGGAAGAGGTAAAAGTGTCCCTTCACACACCGAACACTCACACAATGTCCTCACACACTATGGTCCTAACCCGGCTTTCTTACCCTTTTAGGAAAGTAGGAGGGAGTCATGTAGCAGCACTGTGGGTTTTACCCGTTAGTATCCGTGAAGGCTTCGCTCAAATTGAAACTCGTTCTATTTACCGTGATACCCGTGGAATTTTCCGACAATATCATGGGGTAGAATGGGGCTCATCACATGAGAGGCAATTTGGGAACCCGTGGCTATTAGAAAATTAGATCCTGAGCTAAACCGTCACGATAGCTGAAAGCCGTAGTAAACTACCTCATAAGATAGAACTATCCAGATAGGTAGCGCTTACCCGGTGTTAGGAGTCTCCCTACTATAGGACAAAAGGGACATGTTTACTCTTACCTTGCTCTCTTTTGATTTCCTTTCGTTCATTTTGTGAGGGTAATCTTGAATTTATCAAACGCCTACACATTTTCCTACTTTGATAAATGTGTACGTGTTACACCTCAACAAAGATGATTCAAAATTACCCTAATTTGTCTTACTAACAAATTCTCCCGCAGGCATTACCAAACCGAGGGTCTGTAAAAGGATAGGCATCATTTTTTATCATGGCATCCTCGAGTCAGTCGGCAGAAAAGGCTCAGAATGCTAGACTTTGGTCCGAATCAGTTCATAGTCCGGTACCATCGCAAAATGATGCTTCCGAGGCACTGTTAGCTCGCTACCTTCGCTAGATCCGACAAAATAGAGGTCAAAATGAACAACCTCGAGGGTATGTCTAATAGATGGAGGTTGCTTCCCACTGTGTCAAGGTACGCTTTGAAGAGAAGTACGGTAGGATTGCAACCTTAATGCAAGTCAATGTCCATATCCATTCATTAAAAGCCATGTTGTCGGTTTTTAATCATAAGTACGGATTATTCTCTTTCAATGAAATTGACTCGTTCCCCACTATGGAAGAATATCGGCATTCTCGGGGATCCCATACTTTGCGTAACCGGATCTACTTACACCTCGAGCATAGACAGCACTGAAACGGTTGGCACACATGTTGGGATTTCCCCCAGAAGAAGTGAAGTCCAGAGAAACAGTCAAAGGTAACACGCATGGATGGTATTGGACGTACCTTGAAAAGCGGTTAGATTAACAACTCCATGAGAAACAGTGGGATCAAGCTTCCGTAGCACTCGCCTTGGGAATCTATGGTCCGATCCTGCTCCCGGCCATTGGGGATCATCACTAGCAGCAAATGGAGGTATTTTGGACAGAGAAAGGCAGTGGATCATCCGATACCGCAATTCTTGCCGAAACCTTGTTAACCCTAACTACTCGCATACAGGGAAAGGGTCCATTAAGTGTTGCTCTCGCTATTATACCTCTGGACTATCGGTCACATGTGTCTCGGAGACAAAAGGATTGACTTGGTACCTTGACCACCTCCCATTGAGAAGATGACCGGTTAGTGATAAGCCCAAGAATGAAAAAGCAAGGTGTGAACGGATTCTCGAGTTTCAATAGCCATGATTATCGTTGGAGGAAGTCAGGACGCCAAGCCAACTGTCTTGATTGGTACAGAGGTATTCATCGGTCCCTAATTGGAATAACCGCATACAAATTACACTCCAAATACCGTAACAAGGCAGTTTGGCTCAACACAATCTGTGATCAACATTGAAGAATACCACCAAGGACACTTCTACCATGAACTCAAGGAAGAAGAAGGGTTGAAAATGGCTCGCAAGTCTTGGGAAAGCATCGCTCTGATAGAGAAATCACCCAAAGGCCCAAGTGCCTCGGGCGATTATCTTAAATGGAGGACTGACAGGACCGAGAACACTCATCAGAGAATTCAAGGACGACAACCTCGCCAAGACGCCTTATTAGAGGAAGGCGATAATCGCTCGTTGACTCGCTACAAAAGGCAAATACCGAGAACTCACAATTGCAGTAACAAATAAAACAGCTGGAGGACCAACAGCAGAAACTTAAGAGAAGGGTAAGAAAGCTCAAGGAAGAGGCAAGGGCCGAAAGGATAGGGTTCGAAGAGCAAGAGGTACAGTGGGAAAAAGAAAGAAACTCTCTCCAAGCTGAGGTCAAAGAAATGAAAGGGCGTAATAGTAAGCTTCAGAAAGGATGAAGTACCAAGAGGTGCTCGTTGAAGAGTATAAACAGGAAAACAAGAAGAAGAAGCTTGAATTAAAAGAACAGCACTCCTCATCAACGATATCTTGAAAGAGTGTGCTAAAGAAAGAAAAGAAAAGAAAACAAAGTGCCTCTCTATCAAGAACGAAAGAGAATGTAGACCACTGAGAGGACAATAGCACAAGGAAAACAAGAATTATTACCAGAATCCGAGTACGCCCTGAAAGCATTCGATCCTGCCAGACAAGAAGGAAGGTTATATGAGTATCTCAGAAAATGTCATCTCATTATAAAGAACCTCCCAGAGCTTAGGCCGATGTAAAAGATACGATGTACAAATTATTGATTAATGAAGTGATTTTTGGACCATTGTTTAGCAAAATTTGTGAATGAATAGTATGACTCGTAGGAACTTCCTCGCTAGGGTTATGTGAAAATTGAAATGCGTTGTATGGACAAGTATCATAAATGCGCACTCAATCTCGTCATTCACGGTCGACTATCGAACGATGCCATGATAAAGCCGAGGCAATTATCCTTTTACGATTTCAACTTGGCTCTCAAATGCCATCAGATCCTTCGCCCGCATCAGACTTTTTAGTTTCTCTGCAAAAATCCAAATTTTATTTGATTTTCTTTTTTACTCCTCCCAGAAATCAATATTGATTCAAACAAGGCAAGTCCACCAAGCACAGTTCAACCCAAGCGAGTGTACTTAACAAGATCTCGAACAAGAAAGATAATGGAAAATCAGAGCAAGTACAGAACCTACAAAGGTGTCTCCGAATTGAAAGATCGACTTCAAATCATGAGACTAATGAAGGAAATGTCTCGTAACAAACCTACTTGAACCTAACCCACCATTACCTCCTCCGCCTCCTACAACAAATGATCCTCATCAAGCTTCAACCTCTTTACCTTTCGCCTCCCATTCCGACCCGACAACATCACAATCCGGTGAGCATGAATAATGACCCACCTTTCTCCTATTACCCTACTGCCTCAAATGCCGAGCCTCACCCTTCAATCCCGATCCATCCAGTTTACTTCCACCCTCGCCTCCCGTTGGAGGAGCATATCACACAAATGGAAGGAGAACATAGGGCGAGAGATAACGAGAAACTATCCGCCTCTAGAAGAAAGACCGAGGGCACAGAGGGGCCGAACATGTATGGTTCATCGATGTGTCGTCACTAAGATTGGTGCCGATGTGGTGGTACCACCCAAATTCAAGGTTCCGATTTCGACAAGTACACCGAAACTCGGATCCTCAGATCCACCGCAACCTACATTGCCAAAATGTCCGCTTTAACGGAAGACGATAGACTTCTCATTCACTTCTTTCACGAGCCTCTCGAGCGGCTCCGAGATGGTGCATACAATTGACAGAGCAAGCTACACTCCTGGAAGGATTTAGCCGATACTTTTCTCAAGCAATATAAATTCAATTGTGATGCGGCACCCACAAGGAGGGACCTCTAACCTGCATGAAAGACCGGAAAGTTTCAAGCAAGACGCCTAACGATGGAGGGAGAAGGTCGCAGTATATCCTCCAAAGGACCGACAATGAACTTTGCTCCTATTCATCAAACGTTGAAGGCTCCTACTTCAACTTGATGATCGGAAATACCTCCAACAGCTTTCTCGGATATCATCCAAGCCGTGAGAGAATCAAGCCAACTGAGAATAGGAAGGCTACAGAGTTGGCCGAGAACCTCAGAAAGAAATCGCCAATTTTGGCAAGAAAAAGGAGGGTGATGTACACTCTATCACCCGTCAGAATAATTACCCCCAATTTCCCCAAAATAACTACCGGCCCTCTTCCCCCTCTCATGGCCAAACCATCGCCAACATTCCACCTCCTTTCCCTAATTATCCACAACCACGCCCACAATACGCCCCACCCACAAATTTCCAACCAAGACCACCTCCTCCACCAACTCAACCACGACCACCACAAAATAACCCGAGACCTCCAAGAAATCCTGATCCACCCCTTCCCCTCCCTCTCAGTGAAATATACCGATACCTTGTCGGTATAAACCAAATCGCATCAGTCCCTTTAGACCCAATCCACCGCCATATCCTGTGTGGTATGATGCCACACTGCAGAGTATCATGGAGGAGCACAAGGGCATTCAATCGACAATCGCGGGCACTCAGAGGGAGAGTGCACGCTCTAATCCGGAACGGGTGGTTGAAAATTGAGGGGAATGGTTCCCTCCCCAATGTCACCTCAAATCCACTGCCCAACCATAATGCGGGTAGTGGTGTAAATATGATCGAATCTAAGGGAAAGGGATCAACACCTGAAGTGGATGAGCTGGTTCCATACTTTGAGGAGATTTTTGCTATAGTAATGAGGGAAGGTTATCTTTCCCCCCAGGCAACGGGATTAGAGGAGAATACGGGGTGTCCTTACCATGGAGGGGCAGCTGATCATGAGCTGCGAGATTGTGAGGGGTCTGTGCAAGAGGTCCGAACTTATTGTCTTTTAAGGTTGAGATGTCGAAGAGGTCAAAAACGGAAGGGGAAGTGAACACCACAAGATTCAGCCAAACTGCTTCTACCTCCAAGCCCAGAATCACCTTCTCACCCCCAGTAGCCTCACCACCAGTAACAGTTATTCAGACTCCGCCACAGCTAGCAAAAAGGGGGGGAATGGTTCCCTCCCCAATGTCACCTCAAATCCACTGCCCAACCATAATGCGGGTAGTGGTGTAAATATGATCGAATCTAAGGGAAAGGGATCAACACCTGAAGTGGATGAGCTGGTTCCATACTTTGAGGAGATTTTTGCTATAGCAATGAGGGAAGGTTATCTTTCCCCTGTGCAACGGGATTAGAGGAGAATACGGGTGTCCTTACCATGGAGGGGCAATGATCATGAGTCATGAGATTGTGAGGGGTTCTGCAAGAGGTCCGAACTTATTGTCTTTAAGGTTGAGATGTCGAAGAGGTCAAAACGGAAGGAAGTGAACACCACAAGATTCAGCCAAACCGCTTCTACCTCCAAGCCTAATCACCTTCTCACCCCAAAGAGCCTCACCACCAAGAATAGCTTATTCAGACTCCGCCACGCCTCCCATCACCAACACTCATGCCGCCCTTGGAACTATAATTTCCAAGTTTTACTCGTGGAGCGTCAAAGACATCCGCTCCTAGCCTCGCCTCACCTCCGCACTACCAAAGCCATGTTTCGCTCCTCACGAGCACTTCAGATGACTTATGCTGACTCGCCAAAGAACATCGCTCCCAAACAAGTCCTCACCTATTATTGCAATAAAACCTCTCCACCGAGCAAGAAGTCAAGTTTATAACCCGGCGGAGGTGTTACTGAACGAGGAAAGAGAAAAGAGAAAAGGGAAAGTAAAGATGGGAGAGTCATCGAGAAACACGGAAGAGGAGGTTGAGAAAGCAGGAAGCAGAGCTGTTGAGCATAGAGAAGATGAAGAACCGTTGCTCCAAATAATGAAGCAGAGCGAGTATGACGTGGTGGAACAGCTTGAGAAAGACACCCGCCGGATTTCACTGTTATCGCTGATTTTGAGTTCGAAGTGCACCGACAAGCCTTGCAGAGAATCTGGATCAGCCTTTGTCAACCCCGACATTACTCCGGCGCTTTGAGAAGTTAGTGGACAAATCCAGCATCCACCAGTAGCCTTTTCTCAAGAGGAGGTAGACCTCGCAGCTTAGGCATAATAAAGCTCGCATATAACGGTAAAATGTAAAGGTCAGATAGTGGCCAAGGTCCTCATCGATAACGGATCACTCAATGTATTGCCTAGCGCTACCTTGGCTAGATTGCCGCTGACCAATCACATACGTCAAAGTACTATGGTGGTGAGAGCTTTGACGAACAAGGAGAGAGGTGTCGGGGACGTTGACTTGCCAATCCAGTCGGCATGTACTTTCAATATCACGCTTCAAGTGATGAACATTGAGCCGCCTTACACCATGTCGTTAGGGAGGCCTTGGATCCATTCTCACACGTCGCTTCCTTCTACTTTGCACCGTAAGATCAAATACATTAAGGACGGCAAAATCATCACTGAAGGGCGAAGAGGCCATACTAGTCACTGCCGCAATCACTCCCTTATGTGGAAGCGGTGAGGAGTCATTGGAAAGTTCTTTCCGTGCCCTTGAATTGCAAGATACTGGGAAGGAGGGCCATGGCTATGGTGGCCAAAGTAATGTCAAGAAGCGGTATGAAGAGGGTAAAGGCCTAGGCGCCACATTACAAGGGATTGTCAGCCTATACCGCCATTCGTAAGATAGGCCGTTGTGGTTTGGGATATGAGGAGGATGCCTCGTGGATGGGCGATTCGATGAGAAAATGCTTCGGATCGTAGATTTGACCGTAAGATAGGAAAGGTGAAAGTAGTCCCGAGAATCACGAAAATCTTCACTAAACCTGGCCATTCAACATCCGCAAGTACGTAAGAATCACCGATGATCCATCCATAGATGTCATCCAACCGATTCCTTGTATGAGGCCCTAATTTCGCCAATGGTCAAGAGCAGAGCTTGACAACCGACAACGGAGGATATCCTCGCACTCAATCTCGAGTAAAGTACCTCTGGTTATCTACACTTGATCACTTTGTCCATGGTGACAAGTGTAATATCAGAAATGGACCTTTTCTTATGGCATTAATATTAATGAATTAATAGCGCATTTTTAATTCAATACTCTTTTCTTTCCATCCTTATAACATGTTCTATTCTTTATTCCTTCAGACAATTCATCAATTAACACCTAATAATCCAATAGACTCGTAAATTCCTCCGTTAATTTTGAAATCCCCATAATCGCCATTACTTCAAGTAATTCGAGGAAGACCTTACGTAAGAAAGCAATGAAAAGATGAACCTCCTCGTGCCTTGTGAAGACTAAACGTGCACAATAAACTTAGGCACTAAGAAGTAAAAAGGGAACTTAAGATAGTGGAGAGTGAGGAGTTGGGAGATATGATCGGTCCGCTTAAGGAATTTCTCGACGTGTTCTCTTGGAGCTATGATGACATGGTCGGTTTGGACCTCGATAGTGACGCACAAGATTCCTTTAATTCCGGAACGATCCCTGAAGGTAAATCGAGGAGAATGAATCCCGATACACCGCTCAAGGTTCTGGATGAAGTCAAGAAACAAGATGACGCCGGTTCTTAGAAGTGGTCAAATATCCCCAATGGGTGGCTAACGTCGTCCCAGTTGATGAAGAAAGACGGAGAGTCGTGGTGTGTGTTGACTACAGTGGATCTTAATAAAGCTAGTTTGAAAGACGATTTCTCTCCCCACATTGATGTGTTAGTTGACAATGCCGCGTTTGGGCAGATGTTCGTGTATTGATGGGGCATCGTGGTACAATCGATCCCAATGGACGAGGAAGACAAGGATAAAATCGCTTTATCACCCAATGGGGGTATTCGCTATCGTCATGCCCTTCGGGTTGAAGAATGCCGGCTACTTACCAAATACAAGAATGGTCACATTATTCCACGATATGATGCATAAAGAAGTGGAGGTGTATGTGGATGATATGATCATCAAATCCCGGGAGAGGAGAGCCACGCTCAGTGATAAGGAGGGTGTTTGAAAGACTCAGAAATACCACTTGAAGTCGAACCCGCTAAGTGCATATTCGAGCTAGATCGGGAAAACCGTTGGGATTCATAGTGTTAGAAAGGGATAGAAGTAGATCCGCATAAGGTTCGAGCTATTCAAGAAATGCCGCCCCAAAAACAGTAAAGGAGGTGCGCAGCTTTCGGGAAAGTCAACTACATTTCGAGGTTTATTTCTAATCTCACCGCCAAAGCCGAGCCTATTTTCGACATTACTCGGAAAAACAACTCTACTCAATGGGATTCATTTGTCAAGAGGCTTTGAGAAAATCAAGCAAGATTCACAAACCCACCAAGATTGGTCCCACTGCAGTGTGTAGGCTCGATCTCGTACATGGCACCCAAATGTAATTCCATGGGATGTGTTTTGGGACAAGATGATGATACCGCCGAAAAGAGAGGGCCATTTATTACCCGAGCAAGAAGTTCAATGATTGTGAGTCAAGGTACTCTTCCTTAGAAAAGACTTGTCGCTGCTGGTTCGACAAAGAAATCGCCTTAAGCACTACATGTTAAATCACAAAACATGGCTCATCTCCGTGATGGACCCTATCAGATATGTATTTGAGAGCGCCTTCTTTGCAGGAAGAATAGCCAATTGGGAGGTTATTCTCTCCCATTTTGATATAGTGTACTTGACCCTGAAAGCGGTGAAAGGTAGCGTGATTGCCGACCTCCCAGCGTAAAAACCCTATCCTGATTATGAAGCTCGAATTTTGAGTTCTCGATGAGCATATTAATGAAGTAGATCACAAGAAGGGGAACCAGCCAATGTATGGGAAATGTATTTTGACGGAGCGTCAATTTATCCGAACGGAATCGAGCCGCACTAGTATCCCCGTATGAAAGCACTTCCCAATAGCCGCTAAGTTGGGATTTGACCGCACCAACAATGTCGCTGAATATGAAGCTTGTGTGATGGGTCTACATGCCGCTATAAAGATGAAAATCGTAAAGTTGGAGGTGTATGGAGACTCGGCTCGATAATTTATCGTTAAGGGAGAATGGCAAACCAAGGATCCCAAGCTAATCCCTATCGTAAGCACTTATCGGAGATGATCAAGGAATTCAAGAAATCTCTTTCACTCATCCGAGTAGAGACAGAATCAATTTGCGTATGCCTTAGCTACTCCGGCTGTTATGGCTCAAATCGAAGAAGGACAGACGCTTCGCACGCTCAAGATTAAGGTAAGGGATGAGCCACCATTGTCTCATGATTGAAGAAGAGCCCGACGGAAAGCCTTGGTATCATGACATCCCGGCTCCATCAGAGAACCGAGAATTTCTTCTGGGGCAAGCAAGAATGAAAAGAAGATGATTCGAGATTAGCATTAGGTACTTTCCCAAAGGAGAGACCCTATACAAGAGGAGCGCCAACGGCGACCATCGAGATGCGTAGATGCAAAAGAAGCTAAGAGAATCCTCTTTGAGACGCATGAGGGAAATTGTGCCACTCACGCCAATGGTCACATGATGACGAAGCAAATCATGCGACGTGGGTATTTTTGGACCACAATGGAAAAGGATTGCATCGAGTATTTCCTAAGTGCCACAAGTGTCGATTTACGCAGATCCGATAAATATGCCACCTCACAAGTCGCTCAATCTCGCCTCACCGTGGCCTTTTGCAATGTGGGGCATAGATGTGATTGGTCCCATCAATCCCAAGGCATCCAATGGGCACAGATTCATCCTTGTAGCCATCGACTATTTCTCCAAGTGGGTCGAGGCGACATCCTATGCTCACATCACGCAGAACACGCTTTCAAATTCTTCGTAAAACAATATCATCCGCCGCATGGTCTCCGAATGAAATTGTCACCGATAACGCCAAGAACCCGAACGGTCCAAGATTCGTAAGCCGTGGTGATCAATACGTAATCCGACATCTCAATTCCTCCCCATACCGCCCTCAGATGAATGGAGCGGTTGAAGCCGCGAACAAAACCTCAAGAGAATAATCCGAAAATGACAAATACATATAGGGATTGGCATGATATGCTTCTCACGCCTCCACGCATACCGGACTCCGTAAGAACCTCGACCGGCAACACCATACTCACCGTCTACGGATGGAAGTCAGATTGCCTATTGAGGTTGAAATCCCGCCCCTAAGAATTTTGAAGGAATCGTGGATCGATGAGTCGAATGGATCCACCAAGGTTGGATCTTGAATTTGGCCGGATGAGAAAAGGTTAATGCAAAGCATGTCACGGACAATTATACCAGAGAAGAATGGCTGGCATTTGATAAAACGCATGCCACGGAATTTCAACTCGGGACTTAGTTCAAGAAAGCATCGCCAAACCAAAACGATCCCCGGCAAATGGTCACCAACCTACGAGGGTCCTTATGTGATTAAAAAGGCGCTCGAGGAGCCTTGATCTTGACTCACATGGACGGTGAAGAATTCCCGAGACTCGTGGAATGCCGACACACAAGAGATACTATGCATGAAAAGGAGAAAGGATGAAACTTAAAAAAAAAAAAAAAAAAAAAAAAAAAAATCTTGGGGTGAAAACCCAAAAGGGCGCCCCAAGAACCAAGTGGAGGAATAAGGAAGGGGGCATGAAACCACGGATAGAAAAGAGACTGCACGACATGCACTTCAAAGAACTCAAATAATGGCGCTTAAAAGACTTCAAAATTAACCATAAGGAATATGTGAGATCTATCCCTATGGCCTTTCCCTTTGAAAGTTTATTCGCTTTTTCAAGACCATAATAAAGTTATACTTTATTCCTTCCGCTCTTATTTTTCTCTCGCCCGCTTTTAATATCGCTCTTTTCTTTGTTTAATGTGCTATTAATTAGTTAAATTTTTGCCATAAGATTTGAATTCGAGAATTGATAACCTCACGACTTTGCTATGAGATTTGCAGGAATGAAAAAAAAAAAAAAAAAAAAAAACTAGAGGCGAAAACCCGAAAGGGCGCTTTCTAGCCGAATGGACGAAGAGAAAGCGAAAACCCGCAAGGGCGCTTCCGTAGAATAAGAAGAAAGTCGAATGAAAAGGGGCATCCGAAAGAATGAGATCATAGGTCGTCTTGCAACTCCTCCTCCATTAATCGTCCGCCTTCGTTATCTTGTTGAGTACACTCTTTCAGTGGAATAACTTCATATGCCAAAGTCGACTTGTTTTGTAAGTTGATTTTAATTTCCGCAATTTAAATTTCCACCATCAATCTATGGATCCTTGATCCAAGTTGATTTTATTTTCCCGCAATTCCACCATCAATCTCCGGATCCTTGATCCAAGTTGATTTTATTTTCCCGCAATTCCACCATCAATCTGGATCCTTGATCCAAGTTGATTTTATTTTCCCGCAATTCCACCATCAACCTCCGGATCCTTGATCCAAGTTGATTTTATTTTCCCGCAATTCCACCATCAATCTCCGGATCCCCGATCCAAGTTGATTTTATTTTCCCGCAATTCCACCATCAATCTATGGATCCTTGATCCAAGTTGATTTTATTTTCCCGCAATTCCACCATTATCAATCTCCGGATCCTCGATCCAAGTTGATTTTATTTTCCCGCAATTCCACCATCAATCTATGGATCCTTGATCCAAGTTGATTTTATTTTCCGCAATTCCACCATCAATCTCGGATCCTTGATCCAAGTTGATTTTATTTTCTCGCAATTCCACCATCAACCTCTGGATCCTTGATCCAAGTTGATTTTATTTTCCCGCAATTCCACCATCAATCTCGGATCCTTGATCCAAGTTGATTTTATTTTCCCGCAATTCCACCATCAACCTCCGATCCTTGATCCAAGTTGATTTTATTTTCCCGCAATTCCACCATCAATCTACGGATCCCCGATCCAAGTTGATTTTATTTTCCCGCAATTCCACCATCAATCTATGGATCCTTGATCCAAGTTGATTTTATTTTCCCGCAATTCCACCATCAATCTGATCCCCGATCCAAGTTGATTTTATTTTCCCGCAATTCCACCATCAATCTATGGATCCTTGATCCAAGTTGATTTTATTTTCCCGCAATTCCACCATCAACCTCTCGTTCCTTGATCTAAGTTGATTTTAATTTCATGCAATTTAAATTTCGTTATCAACCTCCGTTCCTTGATCTAAGTTGATTTTAATTTCATGCAATTTACATTTCGTTATCAACCTCTGTTCCTTGATCTAAGTTGATTTTAATTTCATGCAATTTAAATTTCTCATTATCAACCTCCGTTTATAGATCTAAGTTGATTTTGATTTTCTAGGTCATTAACTTAGGTGTGCTTTAGTTCCCTAATTTCAAATACCTAATCGCCCAAAATATGAGTCGAATCTTTACATAATTCCTATACGGAAATTTTTCCTTTAATAGAAATTACGTAAAGAGGGGCAAATGTCGACACCATATTTTGGCCGATCCTCAAAATACTTTGAAACCGATCCCGGTGCTAAGTTTCTGAGTAGCTAATCACGCTTCCGATCCTCTTGGTAGGCGGTCACATTTCCGACCTCTCCTCGCAAAGACGTGAATCAATGATAAGTCCTACGCATCCCTTGAAACTCACCGATCTCTCAAATCATTTACCGATCCTTCAAACCCGCTATTTGATTTCCTGACCACAAGAATATTCCCGATCTCTCGTTGATAAATGAAGTGAACTAGCACTAGATCTTTTCCTACCGCTTTATTGCCGACTCCTTTCCGAAAGTTTAAGAGCTAAAGTGTTGGTTCGATTCCGATCTTAAGTGTTCGAGTTAAATTTTCGGTCAAGTTCTGTCAAAGATTTCTTCCCTACCGATCTCATGTTCAGAGTGCTTTCCGATCTCTCATACTTAGATTAATAATCACATTTAGTTTTTGTTTTGCTGTGCTCATACAATCAAATACTCGCATAAATAATGGTTTAAAATTTTCCGATCACAATCATTCATTGAACAAAAGGCATTTCATTTCATGTCATAATTTGTACAAAGTTATTCTACTGGGGATCACCCCACCGATCTACATTTGATCACTCCTCTCTCCTCTCACCCTCGGCCATCCTCACTATCTTCACCATCGCCCGGTGCCAGTCGCCCATCCAAGAAAAGTCTTCTTCTGGTAACGCCCCGGAGTGCGCCAAGAGATCCTTGTGAGCCTTCACATAGGCCTCACTATTCCCGCCACCATCTCCTCATCCTCTCCTTAAGCTCCTTATCCTTCGCCTCGAGTTCCTCTATGTTGAGCGACCGAGAGGATGCATTGGCGTGGAGCGCTGGACTTCCTTAAGAGCGGTCCTCTCATCCAAATACGGCCTGCTCGCCAACCGGCCTTCATGGAGCTTTGCCCGCCCTCGACCGAGATATATAATCCCGAGCCGATGAGAGTTCGGATCGGAGGGAATCCACTTCCGGTTCTTCTTCCCGATCTCCTTACCTGTGCGCCAATCCTTTCCTGATCATGGTCCGTTCACTGCACACTCCACGCTTAAGCTCATGGTCCGAGTCAATATGTCATCAAGGCCACTGGGATAGCTCGTCCCGATCCTCCCGAAGAAGATGGTAGACCCTGTGACTTTAGCAAAACCGGGTTCTCCTTAACGCTGGTTATCCTTCAAGGAGTCGATCAAGATCTGGCGCCCGAGAGGAGGTCCTCCTAAGCTTGAGTAGGTCCCCTTTCCGCGCTTGGGACAATCGCAAGAATTGAGGTCGCTTCTTCCGATCTAGGAGGAGATCGGGTAGCTTCAAAGTGGTCGAGGGACCCAAGGTTGGGGAGGATCTCTTGTATCTCCCTGTGCTCGCGACTGTGTGTTTGGAGTCGCTCAACGCTTCATCTCCTTTACTTTCCTAAGATCTCTCTTCCTTCTTCCGCTTCCTATGACCTTCACCACCCGCCATACCGCACAAAGAAAAGGTTAGTGAGATCACTAAGGTCGTGAGAATTGAGATATAGAAAATACCGATGCCGAGGTTAGAGAGCGGAAGTTCGCGGTCTTGGCCTGAGCGCTGAACAAATTAATGGTGCAAATTTCTAGCCACCGAATCCAAACAAGAATACTTTTTAGTGGCAGCCTCACTCTTCAGATCCATCACTATCAAACTTTCCTCTTCGCCGTGGTAATATGGTTCGAAGCAAGGGTCCCCGGTACCACCACCGCTGGGGAAATCTCAAAGCGGCTCTGATCTTTGCTCCTCACAATGAAGAAACGATTCTTCCAGCCTAAGGGACGAGGCAGATCGGAAAAGAGCTCGCAACTAGGCTTCACTGAAAGAACCAAAGTGGTCATCGCCCTTTCTGAGTTAGCCTGCAGCCTTGGCGAACACTTTAGCCGTAGGTCCGATTCCCTTAGCTCGCATAGACCTCTAAAGCTACCAAGATCCGCCACGAGTTGGGGTGAATTTGAACAATGGATGCTCGATGAAATTTTAAGACCTCCTTGTAGAAGTCATCCGTGGGGAACCAAGGTCGCCTTTAATTGTTCCTCGACACCATAACCATGTCGTTTCTTCAAAGAAGTGATTGACACGAAGGTCGCCATGGCACTTGATTAGCTCGCATAAGTCGGGCCGAATGTTATATTCTTGGCTAAACGATCAAGATCGGATTCTCAAGAACCGATCGTAGCTCGCCTATAGGAGATTCTCCCACCAAGGGCGCCAGACGCTTTAATGGTACGACCCGCCCGACCGGAGCAGGACCCTAAGAGGTTCGGGTTGCGTGCTTGGCCCGCCGCCTCTTCCTCATCGACGATGACCAAGAGAACTCAATGGAAGGAGGGCTCGCCGCTCCGACCTTCTGCACCGCTCATTTTCAAAAGAAACAAAGAACTTAAACAAAAAGAAGATCAAAGTCCTTACTGTAGTCTAATCTGCCTGAGAAACCGAGAAAATGAGAGAACTTCAAGCTATGAGCAGTGAGATCAAAATGAAATGAGAAAACAACCGCTAACCTCCCTATTTATACTAGTCCGAGCATTTAATGCTCATGAGGTTCTAGGCGGCGATCGATTGGTGAGACTCGACACTGCTTCCGACACTTTTCTCAAATATCCGAATGTTCAGAGATCTTAACCTGAGATCGCATAACAAGTTAAATATTTTGAATAAAGGATCACCAAGTGTCATTCAAGTAAAGAACCAGATCGGATAACCACCTTAGAGATCGGAAAATAATCAATGCAAAAATAATAAGATGATAATCGCAAAATAAAGTCTTTATTTGCAAAAAGATCTGATTACATCATTTGGGCGATCTCTAGGACTTGACATAATAAAGGTCTAGCTACATCATGTGGCCGATCTCTAGAGATCCGATTACATTGAAAATTACATCATTTCGTGATCTCTAGAGACCGATGAAAAATCCTATCTCAAGAGGTCGATCTAAGGACCGCTTTATAATCGATCCCAAGGATACTCCCGTGAGATCCATGGATCGCTTTATAACTAATGCCAAGGATACTCCCAGTGTTCCAAAGATCGCTTTATAATCGATCCCAAGGATATTGCCGACCGGATGCTTCATCCGCCGTTTAACACCCAATGTGGATCGTAATCGCCGTTTAACACTCAATGTGATGAGAAGCCGAATGAACTCGCTTGAGCAACTCGAGATCGGCATAACCAAGCCCGCAATACGGATCGGTCAAATTCGCTTCTTCACCATCGCCAATTAGGACCATCCAATCACCGGATCGTAAATTTTCCGTCGAGGAAAAGGGAATTCCATCTAAGAGGATCAAAACCACGCTTGTAGCCTTAACTTTCCTGGAATACCTAGAACCAAGAAACAAGGAGAAAGAGAGAAAATCGAATGAAGGAAATGCCACTATCAATGTGGGTATATATAGGGGAAAATGGGCATTTAATGTCGAAGGAAAACGGCTTGACGCTCAAAATCGAGATGTAATTAATGCTTGGACCGAATCCATCGATCAAGGGATAAAAGAGATCGGAGATAGGAGATCGCATGAGAGATCGGAATGGGAGCTAGGGGAGGGATCTAAGACAAAAAGAATAAGACAAATTCGATAACCGCCGCCGAATCGTGAGCCGAGGTAGTTAAAGCGTGGCGCACGAGATCTCCACCGCACGCCTAAGAATCGCCCGCAATGCCGACAGTGCTGTGGTATGTCATGACACCCAGACATCCCAATCCCCACCGTTGATCTCACTTGTAAGGATGAATCCTAACCCTTGATCAAGAGAGAAGACGACAATACCAGGCTTTTCACTCTCACTCGTGATCGCTCCTGACAAAGGATTCAAGACCGCTTGATTAAAAGAGGAAAAGGACAAATATTTTGAGAAGCGATCTCACCATTCGCTTTGATTCTCTTTAATTCCCGAACATCCGATCATGTACTTCAAAATCCCGACCCTCCATCTCCTCAAAATGAATCCCGACCTTCATGGGGAGCACCCGATTCCTATAAATACCGCATGAAAACTGCTCAAAAGAAGGAAAAGGGACTGACGAAAAAAAGAAAGGTCATATTATAGCGAAGAACTCAAAATTTCATTCAGCTTTGTTATTCTCGCTACTTTGAAGTATTGATTGGAAAGACTTTTGAAACTAGTTTTCTCAAGTGTTTCTTGAAAAGGATTTTGAACATCGAACTCTACATTTCCAAATTTGTTCATCACCCGATCACGCCTTCACTTTCAACTCTTTATCATCTCTATTTTCATCCCTTCGTTGGAGCTCAAATCCCACTCAGCTTGTTATCTTGACCTAATCACATCATAGCTAAGCTCCTCCAGCTCACGGTGAACATCAACTCTCAAAGCACCACCATGGTCTTGTTTCTAGTGGCCACCCCACAATTATTCCTACTGCATTCAGCTCCTCCTGTAAGAGCTCACGTCTGCTTTATTAAGTGTTTATGCTCATTTCTTTCGTAGTCTCTCCGTCCTTTTACGTATGTGATTTTTCTCCAAGTTCATCTCAGGCAAAGAGACCTGTAAATGTTATTCTCGTGTCATCTCTTTAGTGATTAGTGTGCCTTTATTAATCTTCGTCATTTCGAATACAAGCTTTTCCGGTTCCTAGTAGAGTGTAAATGGTCGTAAGACGAGGTAATCGCAACCCAAAGATCTCTCTTAAAGGGAAAATCTGAATAATACATAAGGAAGATAGTCAAACTATTAGGCCGACGCAAACGACGCTTCAGCAAAGATGCCATAAAATGGAAGTAAAAGAAGCAGAGTAGATTGGTCATAAATAAATATTGGTAAAATAAATACATGAGAGGTCTAAATCAGTCTCATTTTCCTGCCTAGCCGAAGGATATTGATAAGTCCTATCCCCAACCTCTTTAAACTTCAGTGATCCTTATCTCTAGGTTCTTAGGGCACCAAAATTCTGAGATCTAAAAATACCTTTCGTGCACCTTTCTAATTTAAAAGAGATCTGAGGAGAGTTCTTATCCTGCCTTAACTCAAATTCTAATAAACATTTAAAAGAGATCGAGGAGAGTTCTTATCCGGTCTCAACTCAAAATTTTATTAAATAGGGATCGAGGAGAATTCTTATCCTGCTCCCATCTCAAATTTTAATAAATACCTAAAAGAGATCTGAGGAGGACCTCACCCGACCTCCAATTAGAATTTTAATAAATAATCCAAAGAGAGATCTGAGGAGAGTTCTTATCCGCCTCTATTCAAATTTTAATAAATATTAAAAAGAGATAGGAGGAGAATTCTTATCCTATTCTCACACCAAATTTCAACCCGTATGCAAGATAATCCCAAAACCTGCACAATTGTAACGCCAACTCACTAAGGTCGTCTCATTTACTTATGTATCCGGGTAATCCTAATTAGTGAAAAATCAAACATTCCTTTTACCAAAAGGATTAACATTCCCACTATAGCCCTTCTAACTAATTTATAAAGGACACAAAATTAAATCTACTTACCCTTGTTAAGGGACGAGGTGGGGTGCCTAACACCTTCCCCACCCGTTAATGGACCCCGAACCTAGAATCTCTGTTTTGAAGTGGTTTCATTTTTAATTTAACTCCCTAAATGGTTTTCTTTAGTTTCCCTCAAAACTAAGGTGGCGACTCCTCACTTTTCCCACTTCGTGAGTGATCGTCCATGACCGCAAAATCCCGCTATGCATACCATGGCGACTCCGCTGGGGATCGGCAATAAAACTCCGGTCTAGTGGTCCAAAATTAGATTTAATTTTTGTCTGATCAAATTATAGTTAGAGGGGCTCACTCGGCAATGTCTTATATGCTAATTATTATTGCTGCTAACTATTTTGTTTTGCCTGTTCTATCTCCTACAGTGCTCTTCATTTCAAAGAAAAAGGAAAAAAGGAAAAATGAAAAAATAAAATCCCCCTGAATTGGGAAGAGGTAAAAGTGTCCCTTCACACACTGAACACTCACACAATGTCCTCACACACTATGGTCCTAACCCGGGCTTTCTTACCCTTTTAGGAAAGTAGGAGGGAGTCATGTAGCGGTACCTGTGGGTTTTACCCCGTTAGTATCCGTGAAGGCTTCGCCAAATTGAAACTGCTCTATTTACCGTGATACCCGTGGAATTTTCCCGACAATATCATGGGGTAGAATGGGGCTCACTGCTTACAGAGGCAATTTGGGAACTCGTGGCTATTAGAAAATTAGATCCCGAGCTAAACCGTCCACGATAGTGAAAGCCGTAGTAAACTACCTCATAAGATAGAACTATCCAGATAGGTAGCGCTACCCTGTTAGAGTCTCCTACTATAGGACAAAAGGGACATGTTTACTCTTACCTTGCTCTCTTTTGATTTCCTTTTCGTTCATTTTGTGAGGGTAATCTTGAATTTATCAAACGCCTACACATTTTCCTACTTTGATAAATGTGTACGTGTTACCACAACAAGATGATTCAAAATTACCCTAATTTGTCTTACTAACAAATTCTCCGCAGCATTACCAAACCGAGGGTCCGTAAAAGGATAGGCATCATTTTTATCATGGCATCCTCGAGTCACCGCGTAAAAGGCTCGTAATGCTAGACTTTGGTCCGACCGGTTCATAGTCCGTACTTCGCAAAATGATGCTTCCGAGGCACCGCTAGCTCGCTACCTTCGCTAGATCCGACAAAATAGAGGTCAAAATGAACAACCTCGAGGGTATGTCTAATAGATGGAGGTTGCTTCCCACTGTGTCAAGGTACGCTTTGAAGAGAAGTGCGGAAGGATTGCAACCTTAATGCAAGTCAAGGTCCAAATCCGGCATTAAAAGCCATGTTGTCGGTTTGGAATCCTAAGCACGGAGTATTCTCTTTCAATGACATTGACACGGTCCCCACTATGGAAGAATATCAGCATTCTCGGGGATCCCATACTCTTTGCGTAACCGGATCTACTTACACCTCGAGCATAGATGCACTGAAACGGTTGGCACACATGTTGGGTTTTCCCCGGAAGAAGTGAAGTCCAGAGAAACAACAAAGGGAACACGCATGGATGGTATTGACGTACTTGAAAAGCGGTTAGATTATCACCTCCAAGAGAAACAGTGGGATCAAGCTCCGTAGCACTCGCCTTGGGAATCTATGGTCCGATCCTGCTCGGGCCATTGGGGATCATCACTAGCAAAGGAGGTATTTTGGACAAGAGAAAGGTGGATCAATCCGATACGGCAATTCTTGCCAAACCTTGTTAACCCTAACTACTGCAGACAACAGGAAAGGGTCCATTAAGTGTTGCTCTCGCTATTATACCTCTGGACTATCGGTCACATGTGTCTCATGGAGACAAAAGGATTGACTTGGTACCTTGACCAGCCTCCCATTGAGAAGATGACCGGTTAGTGATAAGCCCAAGAATGAAAAGCAAGGTGAGAACGGATTACGAGTTTCAATAGCCATGATTATCGTTGAGGAAGTCGTGGACGTCAAGCCAACTGTCTTGATTGGTACAGAGGTATTCATCGGTGTCCCTAATTGGAATAACCGGTATACAAATTACACTCCAAATAGTAACAAGGCGGTTTGGCTCAACACAACTGTGATCAACATTGAAGAATACCACCAAGGACACTTCTACCATGAACTCAAGGAAGAAGAAGGGTTGAAAATGGCTCGCAAGTCTTGGGAAAGCATCGTTCTGATAGAGAAATCACCCAAAGGCCCAAGTGCCTCGGGCGATTATCTTAAATGGAGGACTGACAGGGACCGAGAACACTCATCGTAGAATTCAAGGACGACAACCCTCGCCAAGACGCCTTATTAGAGGAAGCTGATAATCGCCTGGTTGACTCGCTACAAAAGGCAAATACCGAGAACTCACAATTGCAGGAACAAATAAAACAGCTGGAGGACCAACAGCAGAAACTTAAGAGAAGGGTAAGAAAGCTCAAGGAAGAGGCAAGGGCCGAAAGGATAGGGTTCGAAGAGCAAGAGGTACAGTGGGAAAAAGAAAGAAACTCTCTCCAAGCTGAGGTCAAAGAAATGAAAGGGCAGAATAGTAAGCTTCAGGAAAGGATGAAGTACCAAGAGGTGCTCGTTGAAGAGTATAAACAGGAAAACAAGAAGAAGAAGCTTGAATTAAAAGAACAGGCACTCCTCATCAACGATATCTTGAAAGAGTGTGCTAAAGAAAGAAAAGAAAAAGAAAAACAAGTCGCCTCTATCAAGAACCGAAAGAGAATGTAGACCACTGAGAGGACAATAGCACAAGGAAAACAAGAATTATTACCAGAATCCGAGTACGCCCTGAAAGCATTCGATCCTGCCAGGCAAGAAGGAAGGTTATATGAGTATCTCAGAAAATGTCATCTCATTATAAAGAACCTCCCAGAGCTTAGGCCGATGTAAAAGATACGATGTACAAATTATGAAGTGATTTTTGGACCATTGTTTAGCAAAATTTGTGAATGAATAGTATGACTCCCGTAGGAACTTCCTCGCTAGGGTTATGTGAAAATTGAAATGCGTTGTATGGACAAGTATCATAAATGCGCACTCAATCTCGTCATTCACGGTCGACTATCGAACGATGCCATGATAAAGCCGAGGCAATTATCCTTTTACTGATTTCAACTTGGCTCTCAAATGCCATCAGTATCCTTCGTCCGCATCAGACTTTTTAGTTTCTCTGCAAAAATCCAAATTTTATTTGATTTTCTTTTTTACTCCTCCCAGAAATCAATATTGATTCAAACAAGGCAAGTCGACCAAGCACACAGTTCAACCCAAGCGAGTGTACTTAACAAGATCTCGAACAAGAAAGATAATGGAAAATCAGAGCAAGTACGTAACTCACAGGTGTCTCCGAATTGAAAGATCGACTTTCGAAATCATGAGACTAATGAAGGAAATGTCTCAGAACAAACCTACTGTAACCTAACCCACCATTACCTCCTCCGCCTCCTACAACAAATGATCCTCATCAAGCTTCAACCTCTTTTACCTTTCGCCTCCCATTCGGACCGACAACATCACTAATCCGGTGAGCATGAATAATGACCCACCTTTCTCCTATTACCCACTGTCTCAAATGCCGAGCCTCACCCTTCAATCCCGATCCATCCAGTTTCCACCCTCGGCTCCGGTTGAGGAGCATATCACACGATGGAAGGAGAACATAGGGCGAGAGATAACGAGAAACTATCCGCCTAGAAGAAAGACCGAGGGCAATAGAGGGGCTGAACATGTATGGTTGATCGATGTGTAAATCACTAAGATTGGTGCGGATGTGGTGGTACCACCCAAATTCAAGGTTCGGATTTACAAGTACACGGAAACTCGGATCCTCGCATCCACCGCAACCTACATTGCCAAAATGTCCGCCTTAACGGAAGGCGATAGACTTCTCATTCACTTCTTTCACGAGAGCCTCTCGGAGCGGCTCCGAGATGGTGCATACAATTGACAGAGCAAGCTACACTCGGAAGGATTTAGCCGATACTTTTCTCAAGCAATATAAATTCAATTGTGATGCGGCACCCACAAGGAGGACCTCCGAACTCGGCATGAAAGACCGAAAGTTTCAAGCGACGCCTAACGATGGAGGGAGAAGGCTGCAAGTATATCCTCCAAAGGACCGACAATGAACTTTGCTCCTATTCATCGAAGCGTTGAAGGCTCCTACTTCAACTTGATGATCGGAATACCTCCAACGACTTCTCGATATCATCCAAGCGGTGAGAGAATCAAGCCAACTGAGAATAGGAAGGCTACAGGAGTTGGTGAGAACCTCAGAAAGAAAAGCGCCAATTTTGGCAAGAAAAGGAGGGTGATGTACACTCTATCACCCGTGAATAATTACCCCAATTTCCCAAAATAACTACCGCCATATTCCCTCTCATGGCCAAACCATCGCCAACATTCCACCTCCTTACCATAATTATCCACAACCACGCCCACAATACGCCCCACCCACAAATTTCCAACCAAGACCACCTCCTCCACCAACTCAACCACGACCACCACAAAATAACACGAGACCTCCAAGAAATCCTGATCCACCCTTCCTCCTCTCGGAAATATACCGATACCTTGTCGGTATAAACCAAATCGCATCACCCTTTAGACCCAATCCACCGCCATATCCTGTGGTATGATGCCTGACCGTTGTGAGTATCATGGAGGAGCACAAGGGCATTCAATCGACAATCTGGGCACTCGGAGGGAGAGTGCACGCTCTAATCCGAACGGTGGTTGAAAATTGAGGGGAATGGTTCCTCCCCAATGTCACCTCAAATCCACCGCCCAACCATAATGCGTAGTGGTGTAAATATGATCGAATCTAAGGGAAAGGGATCAACACCAAGTGGATGAGTGGTTCCATACTTTGAGGAGATTTTGCTATAGCAATGAGGGAAGGTTATCTTTCCCCAGTGCAACGGGATTAGAGGAGAATACGGGTGTCCTTACCATGGAGGGGCGGTGATCATGAGTCGAGATTGTGAGGGGTTCTGCAAGAGGTCGGAACTTATTGTCTTTAAGGGGTTGAGATGTCAAGAGGTCAAAAGCGGAAGGAAGTGAACACCACAAGATTCAGCCAAACCGCTTCTACCTCCAAGCCTAATCACCTTCTCACCCCAGAGCCTCACCACCGAATGATTATTCAGACTCCGCCACGGCTCCCCATCACCAACACTCATGTCGTCCCTTGGAACTATAATTTCCAAGTTTTTACTCGAGGAGCGTCACAAAGACATCCGCTCCTAGCCTCGCCTCACCTCGGCACTACCAAAGCCATGTTTCGCTCCTCACGAGCACTTCAGATGACTTATCTTTGGACTGCCAAAGAACATCGCTCCCAAACAAGTCCTCACCTATTATTGCAATAAAACCTCTCCACCTGAGCAACAAGTCAAGTTTATAACCCAAGTGGGAGGTGTTATGAACGAGGAAAGAGAAAAGAGAAAAGGGAAAGTAAAGATGGGAGAGTCATCGACAAACACGCAAGAGGAGGTTGAGAAAGCAGGGAAGCGAGCACATGAGCATAGAAGATGAAGAAGCGTTGCTCCAAATAATGAAGCAGAGCGAGTATGGCGTGGTGGAGCAGTTGAGAAAGACACCGCTGATTTCATTGTATCGCTGATTTTGAGTTCGGAAGTGCACCGACAAGCCTTGCAGAGAATCCTGGATCAGGCCTTTGTCAACCCTGACATTACTCCGGGGCAGTTTGAGAAGTTAGTGGGACAAATCCAGGCATCCAGCTCTGTAGCCTTTTCTGAAGAGGAGGTAGACCCTGCAGGCTTAGGGCATAATAAAGCTCTGCATATAACGGTAAAATGTAAAGGCTGTATAGTGGCCAAGGTCCTCATCGATAACGGATCAGCCCTCAATGTATTGCCTAGCGCTACCTTGGCTAGATTGCCAGTTGACCAATCAGACATACGTCAAAGTACTATGGTGGTGAGAGCTTTTGACGTAACAATGAGAGAGGTGCTGTGGGACGTTGACTTGCCAATCCAGTTCGGTGCATGTACTTTCAATATCACGATTCAACTGATTAACATTGAGCCAGATTACACCATCTTGTTAGGAGGCCTTGGATCCATTCTCGAACGTCGTTCCTTCTACTTTGCACCAGAAGATCAAATACATTAAGGACGGCAAAATCATCACGGTGAAGGGCGAAGAGGCCATACTAGTCACCAAGCCGCAATCACTCCCTTATGTGGAAGCAGCCGAGGAGTCATTGGAAAGTTCTTTCCAGGCCCTTGAATTGCAAGATACTGGGAAGGAGGGGGCCATGGCTATGGTGGCCAAAGTAATGTCAAGAAGCGGTATGAAGAGGGTAAAGGCCTAGGCGCCACATTACAAGGGATTGTCAAGCCTATACGGCCATTCGTAAGATAGGCCGTTGTGGTTTGGGATATGAGGAGGATGCCCTCGTGGATGGGCGATTACGATGAGAAAAATGCTTCGGATCGGAGATTTGACGGAAGATAGGAAAGGTGAAAGTAGTCCAGAATCACGGAAATCTTCACTAAACCGGTCATTCAACATCCGCAAGTCTGGAAGAATCACTGATGATCCATCCATAGATGTCATCCAACTGGATTCCTTGTATGAGGCCCTAATTTCGCCAATGGTGAAGAGCGGGAGCTTGACAACCGACAACGGAGGATATCCTGTACTCAATCTCGAGTAAAGTACCTGCAGTTATCTACACTTGATCACTTTGTCCATGGTGACAAGTGTAATATAAATGGACCTTTTCTTATGGCATTAATATTAATGAATTAATAGCGCATTTTTAATTCAATACTCTTTTCTTTCCATCCTTATAACATGTTCTATTCTTTATTCCTTCAGGACAATTCATCAATTAACACCTAATAATCCAATAGACTCGAAATTCCTCTGTTAATTTTGAAATCCCCATAGCGCCATTACTTCAAGTAATTCGAGGAAGACCTTACGGAAGAAAGCAATGAAAAGATGAACCCTCCCTCATGCCTTGTGAAGGCGAAGCGTGCACAATAAACTTAGGCACGGAAGAAGTAAAAAGGGAACTTAAGATAGTGGAGAGTGAGGAGTTGGGAGATATGATCGATGCAGCAAGGAATTTCTCGGCGTGTTCTCTTGGAGCTATGATGACATGGTCGGTTTGGACCCTCGGATAGTGGCGCACAAGATTCCTTTAATTAGAGCGATCCGGTGAAGGCGAGGAGAATGAATCGATACACCGCTCAAGGTTCGGATGAAGTCAAGAAACTTGATGACGCCGGTTCTTAGAAGTGGTCAAATATCCCCAATGGGTGGCTAACGTCGTCCCAGTGATGAAGAAAGACGGAGAGTCGGGGTGTGTGTTGACTACGAGGATCTTAATAAAGCTAGTTTGAAAGACGATTTCCTCTCCCCACATTGATGTGTTAGTTGACAATGCCGCGGGTTTGGGCGGATGTTCGTGTATTGATGGGGCATCGTGGTACAATCGATCCCAATGGGCGAGGAAGACAAGGATAAAACGCTTTATCACCCAATGGGGGTATACGCTATCGGGTCATGCCCTTCGGTTGAAGAATGCCGGGCTACTTACGGTACGCAATGGTCACATTATTCCACGATATGATGCATAAAGAAGTGGAGGTGTATGTGGATGATATGATCATCAAATCCCGGGAGAGGAGAGCCACGTTCGGTGATAAGGAGGGTGTTTGAAAGACTCAGAAATACCGATTGAAGTGAACCTGCTAAGTGCATATTCGAGCTAGATCGGAAAAGCGTTGGGATTCATAGTAGCGAGAAAGGGATAGAAGTAGATCCGACAAGGTTCGAGCTATTCAAGAAATGCCGTCCCCAAAAGCGAAAGGAGGTGCGAGTTTTTAGGGAAAGTGAACTACATTTGAGGTTTATTTCTAATCTCACTTTGCCAAAGTGAGCCTATTTTGATTACTCGGGAAAAACAACTCTACTCAATGGGATTGATTTGTCAAGAGGCTTTTGAGAAAATCAAGCGATGTCATCAAACCCACGATTGGTCCCACTGGCGAGTGTAGGCCTCGATCTGTACATGGCGGTCCAACGAATTCAATGGGATGTGTTTTGGGACAGCATGATTATACCGGACGAAAAGAGAGGGCCATTTATTACATGAGCAAGAAGTTCAATGATTGTGAGTCAAGGTAATCTTCATTAGAAAAGACTTGTGCGCGTTGGCACAGACGAACAAATCGCCTTAAGCACTACCTGTTAAATCACAAAACATGGCTCATCTCAAGGATGGACCCTATAATATATGTATTTGAGAGCCCCTTCGTGCCAGGAAGAATAGCCAAGTGGCAGGTTATACTCTCCCAATATGATATAGTCTACATGACCCGGAAGCGGTGAAAGGTAGCGTGATTCTCGACCTCTAGCAAAAACCCTATCCGGATTATGAAGCTCAATTTTGAGTTCACGATGAGCATATTAATGAAGTAGATCTGAAGAAGGGGAACCAGCCAATGTATGGGAAATGTATTTTGACGGAGCGGTCAATTTATCAGAACGGAATCGAGCCGTACTAGTATCCCTGGAAAGCACTTCCCAATAGTGCTAAGTTGGGATTTGTTGCACCAACAATGTCGCTGAATATGAAGCTTGTGTGATGGGTCTACATGCCGCTATAAAGATGAAAATCAGAAAGTTGGAGGTGTATGGAGACTCGCTCGATAATTTATCGAGTTAAGGGAGAATGGCAAACCAAGGATCCCAAGCTAATCCCTATCGAAGCACTTACTGAGATGATCAAGGAATTGAAGAAATCTCTTTCACTCATCCGAGTAGAGGCAGAATCAATTTGCGGATGCCTTAGCTACTCTGGGCTGTTATG
Organism: Hevea brasiliensis; assembly: GCF_030052815.1. Taxonomy (NCBI): domain Eukaryota; kingdom Viridiplantae; phylum Streptophyta; class Magnoliopsida; order Malpighiales; family Euphorbiaceae; genus Hevea; species Hevea brasiliensis. The sequence goes on from NC_079503.1 coordinate 33,742,131, forward strand.
GCTCAAATCGAAGAAGGACAGGCGTTTGGACGTTCAAGATTAAGGTAAGGGATGAGCCACCTATTGTCTCATGATTGAAGAAGAGCCCGACGAAAGCCTTGGTATCATGACATCACAGTCTCTTCAGAGAACGGAGAATTCCCTTGGGGCAAGCAAGAATGAAAAGAAGATGATTCGGAGATTAGCATTAGGTACTTTCGGTGGAGAGACCCTATACAAGAGGAGCGCCAACGGCGACCATCGAGATGCGTAGATGCAAAAGAAGCTAAGAGAATCCTCTTTGAGGCGCATGAGGAAATTGTGCCACTCACGCCAATGGTCACATGATGGCGAAGCAAATCATGCGACGTGGGTATTTTGGACCACAATGGAAAGGATTGCATCGAGTATTTCGGAAGTGCCACAAGTGTCGATTTACGCAGATCAGATAAATATGCCACCTCACAAGTTGTTCAATCTCGTCTCACCGTGGCCTTTTTGCAATGTGGGGCATAGATGTGATTGGTCCCATCAATCCTAAGGCATCCAATGGGCGCAGATTCATCCTTGTAGCCATCGACTATTTCTCCAAGTGGGTCGAGGCGACATCCTATGCTCACATCACGCAGAACACGTTTCTCAAATTCTTGAAACAATATCATCTGCGGCATGGTCTCGAATGAAATTGTCGCGATAACGCCAAGAACACGAGCAGTCAGAAGATTCGGAAGGCGTGTGATCAATACGAATCCGACATCTCAATTCCTCCCCATACCGTCCCGGATGAATGGAGCGGTTGAAGCCGCGAACAAAAACCTCAAGAGAATAATCAGGAAAATGACAGTCACATATAGGGATTGGCATGATATGCTTCCTACGCTCTCCACGCATACCGACTTAGTAAGAACCTCGGCCGGGCAACACCATACTCAGCGGTCTACGGGATGGAAGGCTGTATTGCCTATTGAGGTTGAAATCCGTCCCTAAGAATTTTGAAGGAATCGAGGATCGATGAGTCGAATGGATCGATCAAGGTTGGATCGATTGAATTTCTGGATGAGAAAAGGTTAACGGACATGTCACGGACAATTATACGAGAGAAGAATGGCGGGGCATTTGATAAAAGCGTCGTCCACGGAATTTCAACACAGGGACTTAGTTACGAAGAAATCTTGCCAAACCAAAGCGATCCCCGGCAAATGGTCACCAACCTACGAGGGTCCTTATGTGATTAAAGGCGTTTACGAGGAGCCTTGATCTTGACTCACATGGGCGGTGAAGAATTCCGAGACACATGAATGCTGAAACCTGTCAAGAGATACTATGCATGAAAAGGAGAAAGGATGAAAACCAAAGGGCGTCTTAAAAAAAAAAAAAAAAAAAAAAAATATTGGGGTGAAAAACCAAAAGGGCGGCCCAAAAACCAAACTGGGGGAAAAAGGAAGGGGGCATGAAACCACGGATAGAAAAGAGACGAATTCGACATGCGGCTTCAAAGAACTCGAAATAATGGCGGTTAAAAGACTTCAAAATTAACCATAAGGAATATGTGAGATCTATCCCTATGGCCTTTCCCTTTGAAAGTTTATCTTCGTTTTTTCAAGACCATAATAAAGTTATACTTTATTCCTTCCGCTCTTATTTTTCTGACTGCCCGCTTTTAATACTGCCCTTTCTCTTTGTTTAATGTGCTATTAATTAGTTAAATTTTTGCCATAAGATTTGAATTCGAGAATTGATAACCTCACGTACTTTGCTATGAGATTTGCAGGGAATGACGGCCTGAAAAAAAAAAAAACTAGAGGCGAAAACCGAAGGGCGCTTCTAGCAGAATGGACGAAGAGAAAGCGAAACCAAGGGCGCTTTCGTAGAATAAGAAGAAAGTCGGGAATGAAAAGGGGCATCCGAAAGAATGAGATCATAGGTCAGGTCTTGCAACTCCTCCTCCATTAATCGTCCGCCTTCGTTATCTTGTTGAGTACACTCTTTCAGGGAATAACTTCATAAAGAATGAAAACCACTTCAAGACAGAGATTCTAGGTTCGGGGTCTGTAAACGGGTGGGGAAGGTGTTAGGCACCCCACCTCGTCCCTTAATAAGGGTAAGTAGGTTTAATTTTGCGTCCTTTATAAATTAGTTAGAAGGGCTTGAACGGGAATGTTAATCCTTTTGGTAAGAGGAATATTTGGTTTTTCACTAATTAGGATTACCCAGATACACAAGTAAATGAGACAACCTTAGTGAACGAGTGTGAGAATCGGATAAGAACTCTCCTCCGACCTCTTTTAAGTTATTTATTAAAGTTTTGAGGAGAGACCGGATAAGAACTCTCCTCCGATCCCTTTAAGTTATTTATTTTTAGGATGAGACCGGATAAGAACTCTCCTCCGATCCCTTTTATGACGTTTATTAAAATTTTGAGGGGAGACCGGATAAGAACCCTCCTCCGATCTCCTTTAGAGTTATTTATTGATGTTTTGAGTTGAGGCAGGATAAGAACTCTCCTCAGATCTCCTTTAGAGTTATTTATTGATGTTTTGAGTTGAGGCAGGATAAGAACTCTCCTCAGATCTCTATTTAATGTTTATTAAAATTTTGAAGGAGACAGGATAAGAACTCTCCTCAGATCTCTTTTAGGCGTTTATTAAAACTTTGGGGAGACAGGATAAGAACCCTCCTCCGATCTCTTTCGGATTAGCGGAGCACGGAAGGGGCTTTGCCGATCTCGAATCTCAATTTCAGCTACATGTCACAAGAACCTAAAACTAAGGTTTACGCATTCAAAAATCTTTGGAGATAAGGTTTCTTGATACCCTATGACTAAATGGGTAATACTAAACTTGATTTACCAACCTTCCATGTAGTCATTTTACGCATACCTATTAATGTCCGATCTGTTTTGTCTAGTTTATTTTGGTTTTATTCCTCTTCATGGTATCTTGCCAAATTCCCGTTCACGTCAGCCTAATAGTTTGGCTATTTTCCTGACGTGTTATTCAAGCTTTCTCTTTTAAAAGAGACCCTTAAGTTGCAGATACCTATATTTTGCCTGACCACTTACACGCTACTAGGAGCTAAAAGCTCGTATTCGAAATAGCGAAATTGATGAAATGATGGACCGATCACTAAAGAGATAATTCGAGAGTAACGTTCTTTGAGATTTTTTTTGCTTAGAATAAACTTAGAGAAAACCGCGTACGTAAAGAGAACAAAGAAAGTGCGAAAAGTAAATGCAAATACTTAATAAAACAGTAACATGAACTCTTACCTGTGAGGAGCCAAATATATTGAAATGACTGTGAGGTGGTAAATAGTGATGAAGATGGCGGATTGATCAGCCTGAGAGTTGATGTCTGTGAGGAGCCAAATGTATTGAAATAATTATGAGGTGATAAATAGTGATGAAGATAGCGGATTGATCAGCCAGAGAGTTGATGTGCATCGTGAAACCGAGAGATGCTTTAGCTAAAAGGTAACGGTAAGAACGGTGGAAGGAAGTTGAGCTTGAGCAGAGGAAAAGAAAGCAGAGGTGATGAGAGTATGACCGGATAATGAACAAGCTGGAAATGTAGAGTTCCAGATTCAAAATCTTTTCCAAGAAAACACTCCGAAAACTAGTTTCAAAAGTCTTTTAATCACTACAAAGCAATGAGTAACAAATGAATGAAGTTTAAGAGTTCCTCCACGATAATAGCAGCCTCTTGTCTATATTTTTTTTTTCCGTCCTTTTTTTTCCTGGCACGAAGGGACTCTCAAATACATATCTGATAGGGTCCATCCTGGAGATGAGCCATGTTTTGTGATTTAACATGTAGTGCTTAAGGCGATTTCTTGTCTGTGCCAACGACAAGCAAGTCTTTTCTAAGGAAGAGTACCTTGACTCACAATCATTGAACTTCTTGCTCGGGTAATAAATGGCCCTCTTTTCGTAGTATCATCATCTTTGTCCCAAAACACATCCCATGGAATTCTGTTGGACTGCCATGTACAGGATCAGAGGCCTACCTGCCACAGGTGGGACCAATACTGGTGGGTTTGACAGATACTGCTTGATTTTCTCAAAAGCCTCTTGACAAACTGAATCCCATTGAGTAGAGTTGTTTTTCCGGAGTAATCTGAAAATAGGCTCAGCTTTGGCAGTGAGATTAGAAATAAACCTCGAAATGTAGTTCAGCTTTCCCAGAAAACTGCGCACCTCCCTTTCTGTTTTTGGGGACGGCATTTCTTGAATAGCTCGAACCTTATGCGGATCTACTTCTATCCCTTTCTCGCTACTATGAATCCCAGCAGTTTTTCCGATCTAGCTCGAATATGCACTTAGCGGGTTCGACTTCAAGCGGTATTTCTGAGTCTTTCAAACACCCTCCTTATCACTGAGCGTGGCTCTCCTCTCCCGGATTTGATGATCATATCATCCACATACACCTCCACTTCTTTATGCATCATATCGTGGAATAATGTGACCATTGCGCTGGTAAGTAGCCGGCATTCTTCAACCCGAAGGGCATGACCGATAGCGAATACCCCCATTGGGTGATAAGCGATTTAGCCTTGTCGTGCTCGTCCATTGGGTTCTGATTGTACACTGATGCCCCATCAATACACGAACATCTGCCCAAACCCTCGGCATTGTCAACTAACACATCAATGTGGGGAGAGGAAATCGTCTTTCAAACTAGCTTTATTAAGATCCTGTAGTCAACACACACGACTCTCCGTCTTTCTTCATCAACGGGACGACGTTAGCCACCCATTGGGGATATTTGACCACTTCTAAGAACCCGTCATCATTTCTTGACTTCATCCGAACCTTGAGCGGTGTATCGATTCATTCTCCTCGATTCGCTTCACCGGATCGTTCGGAATTAAAGGAATCTTGTGCGTCACTATCCGAGGGTCCAAACCGACCATGTCATCATAGCTCCAAGAGAACACGTCGAGAAATTCCTTAGCGGACCGATCATATCTCCCAACTCCTCACTCTCCACTATCTTAAGTTCCCTTTACTTCTTCCGTGCCTAAGTTTATTGTGCACGTTTGTCTTCACCAGCACGAGGAGGGTTCATCTTTTCATTGCTTTCTTACGTAAGGTCTTCCTCGAATTACTTGAAGTAATGGCGATTATGGGGATTTCAAAATTAACGGAGGAATTTACGAGTCTATTGGATTATTAGGTGTTAATTGATGAATTGTCTGAAGGAATAAAGAATAGAACATGTTATAAGGATGGAAAGAAAAGAGTATTGAATTAAAAATGCGCTATTAATTCATTAATATTAATGCCATAAGAAAAGGTCCATTCTGATTACACTTGTCACCATGGACAAAGTGATCAAGTGTAGATAACCAGGTACTTTACTCGAGATTGAGTGCGGAGGATATCCTCCGTTGTCGGTTGTCAAGCTCTGCTCTTGACCATTGGCGAAATTAGGGCCTCATACAAGGAATCCAGTTGGATGACATCTATGGATGGATCATCGGTGATTCTTACTGTACTTGCGGATGTTGAATGGCCGGTTTAGTGAAGATTTCCGTGATTCTCGGACTACTTTCACCTTTCCTATCTTACGTCAAATCTACGATCCCAAAGCATTTTCTCATCGAATCGCCCATCCACGAGGGCATCCTCCTCATATCCCAAACCACAACGGCCTATCTTACGAATGGCGGTATAGGCTTGACAATCCCTTGTAATGTGGCGCCTAGGCCTTTACCCTCTTCATACCCGCTTCTTGACATTACTTTGGCCACCATAGCCATGGCCCTCCTTCCAGTATCTTGCAATTCAAGGGCACGGAAAGAACTTTCCAATGACTCCTATTGCTTCCACATAAGGGAGTGATTGCGGCTTGGTGACTAGTATGGCCTCTTCGCCTTCACCGTGATGATTTTGCCGTCCTTAATGTATTTGATCTTACGGTGCAAAGTAGAAGGAGCGAGATTCGCGAGAATGGATCCAAGGCCTCCTAACGACATGGTGTAAGGCGGCTCAATGTTCATCACTTGAAGCGTGATATTGAAAGTACATGCACCGACTGATTGGCAAGTCAACGTCCCCAGACTCTCTCCTTGTTCCGTCAAAAGCTCTCACCACCATAGTACTTTGGCGTATGTCGATTGGTCAATGGCAATCTAGCCAAGGTAGCGCTAGGCAATACATTGAGGGTGATCCGTTATCGATGAGGACCTTGGCTACTATCTGACCTTTACATTTTACCGTTATATGCGAGCTTTATTATGCCCTAAGCTGCAGGTCTACCTCCTCTTGAGAAAAGGCTACAGAGTGGATGCTGGATTTGTCCCACTAACTTCTCAACCGCCGGAGTAATGTCGGGGTTGACAAAGGCACGATCCAGATTCTCTGCAAGGCTTGTCGGTGCACTTAGAACTCAAAATCAGCGATAACAAAATAATCCAGCGGTGTCTTTCTCAAGCTGTTCCACCACGTCATACTCGCTCTGCTTCATTATTTGGAGCAACAGTTCTTCATCTTCTCTATGCTCAATGAGCTCTGCTTCCTGCTTTCTCAACCTCCTCTTCCGTGTTTCTCGATGACTCTCCCATCTTTACTTTCCCTTTCTCTTTTCTCTTCTCTTCGTTCCTAACACCTCCCACTTGGGGGTTATAAACTTGACTTCTTGCTCGGTGGAGAGGGTTTTATTGCAATAATAGTGAGGACTTGTTTGGGGAGGCGTGTTCTTTGCGAGTCGGCATAAGTCATCTGAAGTGCTCGTGAGGAGCGAAACATGGCTTTAGTAGTGCGGGAGTGAGGCGAGGCTAGGAGCGGATGTCTTGTAGCGCTCCTGAGTAAAAACTTGGAAATTATAGTTCCAAGGGACGGCATGAGTGTTGGTGATGGGAGGCGTGGCGGAGTCTGAATAATATTCTTGGTGGTGAGGCTCTGGGGTGAGAAGGTGATTCAGGCTTGGAGGTAGAAGCGGTTTGGCTGAATCTTGTGGTGTTCACTTCCTTCCGTTTTGACCTCTTGACATCTCAACCCCTTAAAAGACAATAAGTTAGGACCTCTTGCAGAACCCCTCACAATCTCGCGACTCATGATCATTGCCCCTCCATGGTAAGGACACCGTATTCTCCTCTAATCCCGTTGCCTGGGGGGAAAGATAACCTTCCCTCATTGCTATAGCAAAAATCTCCTCAAAGTATGGAACCAGCTCATCCACTTCAGGTGTTGATCCCTTTCCCTTAGATTCGATCATATTTACACCACTACCCGCATTATGGTTGGGCAGTGGATTTGAGGTGACATTGGGGAGGGAACCATTCCCCTCAATTTTCAACCACCCGTTCCGGATTAGAGCGTGCACTCTCCTCCGAGTGCCCGTAGTTGTCGATGAATGCCCTTGTGCTCCTCCATGATACTCACAGCGGTGTGGCATCATACCACACGGGATATGGCGGTTGGATTGGGTCTAAAGGACTGATGCGATTTGGTTTATACCGACAAGGTATCGGTATATTTCACTGAGAGGGAGGGGAAGGGGTGGATCAGGATTTCTTGGAGGTCTCGGGTTATTTTGTGGTGGTCGTGGTTGAGTTGGTGGAGGAGGTGGTCTTGGTTGGAAATTTGTGGGTGGGGCGTATTGTGGGCGTGGTTGTGGATAATTAGGGAAAGGAGGTGGAATGTTGGCGATGGTTTGGCCATGAGAGGGGGACGGACGAAAAAAAAAGAAAGGCTGTTATTATAGCGGAAGAACTCTGAAAATTTCATTCAGTTTGTTATTCTGCTACTTTGAAGTATTGATTGGAAAGACTTTTGAAACTAGTTTTCTGAAGTGTTTCTTGAAAAAGGATTTTGAACACTGGAACTCTACATTTCCAGCTTGTTCATCACCTGATCACGCCTTCACTTTCAACTCTTTATCATCTCTATTTTCATCCCTTCTGTTGGAGCTCAAATCCCACTCAGTTGTTATCTTGACCTAATCACATCATAGCTAAGCTCCCTCCAGTTCACGGTGAACATCAACTCTCAGGCTAATCGAGCGGTCTTGTTTCTAGTGGCCACCCCACAATTATTCCTCTGATTCAGCTCCTCCCGTAAGAGCTCACGTCATTGTTTTATTAAGTGTTTGCGTTCATTTCTTTCGTAGTCTCTCTGTCCTTTTACGTATGTGATTTTTCTCCAAGTTCATCTCGTGCAAAGAGACCGAAATGTTATTCTCGAGTCATCTCTTTAGTGATTAGTGTGCCTTTTATTAATCTTCGTCATTTCGAATACAAGCTTTTAGGTTCCTAGTAGAGTGTAAATGGTCGTAAGGCGAGGTAATCGCAACCTAAAGATCTCTCTTAAAGGGAAAATCTGAATAATACATAAGGAAGATAGTCAAACTATTAGGTTGACGCAAGCGTGATTCGCAAAGATGCCATAAAATGGAAGTAAAAGAAGCAGAGTAGATTGGTCATAAATAAATATTGGTAAAATAAATACATGAGAGGTCAGAATCAGTCTCATTTTCCCCGTCTAGCCGAAGGATATTGATAAGTCCTATCCCCAACCTCTTTAAACTTGGGATCCTTATCTCTAGGTTCTTAGGGCACCAAAATTCGGAGATCGGAAAAATACCTTTCGAGCACCTTTCTAATTTAAAAGAGATCGGAGGAGAGTTCTTATCAGGTCTTAACTCAAATTCTAATAAACATTTAAAAGAGATCGGAGGAGAGTTCTTATCCGGTCTCAACTCAAAATTTTATTAAATAGGGATCGGAGGAGAATTCTTATCAGGTTCCCATCTCGAAATTTTAATAAATACCTAAAAGAGATCGGAGGAGGACCTCACCCGACTCCAATTAAATTTTAATAAATAATCCAGTAGAGATCGGAGGAGAGTTCTTATCAGGTCTCTATTCAAATTTTAATAAATATTAAAAGAGATAGGAGGAGAATTCTTATCCTATTCTCACACCAAATTTCCACCGTATGCAAGATAATCCCAAAACCAGAACAATTGTAACGCCAACTCACTAAGGTGTCTCATTTACTTATGTATCTGGTAATCCTAATTAGTGAAAAATCAAACATTCCTTTTACCAAAAGGATTAACATTCCCACTATAGCCCTTCTAACTAATTTATAAAAGACACAAAATTAAATCTACTTACCCTTGTTAAGGGACGAGGTGGGGTGCCTAACACCTTCCCCACAGTTAATGGACCCGAACCTAGAATCTCTGTTTTGAAGTGGTTTCATTTTTAATTTAACTCCTAAATGGTTTTCTTTAGTTTCCCTCAAAACTAAGGTGGCGACTCCTCACTTTTCCCACTTGGTGAGTGATCGTCCAAGACCGCAAAATCCCGTTATGCAACTGGCACCTCGGTGGTGGCACCTCCCACCTTGGCAACTCCTCCTAAATATTTATATCACTAACCTTCTTATATACACATGGCTCATCCTTATTTTTGATAAAACCAAATGACTTAATGGCTTCATCAAAGCAGATGTTCCAACTCCTCCAAGCTTGTTTTAACCCATAAATGGATCGATTTAGCTTGCACTTTGGAACCATCTTGGGATTCAAAACCCTAGGTTGTTTCATGAAAATGTTTTCTTCAATGTATCCATTGAGAAAAGCTGTTTTGACGTCCATCTGCCAAATCTCATAATCATAGTATGCAGCTATTGCTAATAGAATCCTAATTGATTTAAGCATGGCAACAGGTGAGAAAGTCTCCTCATAATCGATTCCTTGCCTTTGGCGAAACCCTTTCGCTACTAGCCTTGCCTTATAGGTCTCTACCTTTCCATCAGAATTAATTTTCTTCTTGAAAACCCATTTGTTCCCTATAGGTACAATACCTTCAGGTGGGTCAACAAGATTCCAAACTTGATTCTTATACATGGAATCAATCTCGGATTTCATAGCATTAATCCATTTTAAAGAGTCTATATCTGATATAGCTTCTTCATAGGTAAGTGGATCATCTCCATGATCAGCTTCATCATGAGTAGACAACTCTTGTTCTTCTTCATGAAGGAAACCATATCTCATTGGTGGGTGAGATACCCTGGTTGTTCTATGAGGAACAGCTGTAGATGTTTCATCAGTGGCTGTATGTTGACTAAATGGATCTATATCCATCTGATCTGTTGGTTGGTCAGAATTCTCCAATTCTAACTCTATTTACCTTCCTTTGCCTCCTTCTTGTACAAACTGTTGTTCAAGAAATGTGGCATCTTTACTTACCACAACTTTTTTTGTGATGTAGGCAAATAAAAATAATATAAAAAACTATCTTTTGGATATCCAACAAATCAACCCTTTTATGATCTAGTTTTCAATTTATCAGTGTTCAATTTTTTGATATAAGCTGGACATCCCCAAATCTTAACATGCTTAAGACTTGGTTTTCTTCCATGCCATATCTCATAAGGTGTGGAAGATACTGATTTTAATGGAATCTTATTCAGAATATGCAAAGCTGATTCTAATGCAAATCCCCAAAAAGAGATTGACATATCAGTATAGCTATCATACTACGTACCATATCCAATAGGGTACGATTTCTCCTTTCAGATACGCCATTCAGCTGTGGCGTTCCTGAAGGAGTTACCTGGAAATAATGCCATGCTCTCTCAAGTATTCATTAAATTCGATTACTCAAGTATTCACCTCCACGATCTGATCAAAGAGCTTTAATTCTTTTTCCTGTTTGATTTTCTACTTCAGATTTAAATTCTTTGAACTTTTCAAAGGATTCATGTTTGTATTTCATCAAATACAAATACCCAAACCTTGATTTATCATCAGTAAAGGTAATAAAGTAATGAAAACTGCCTCTAACCATTTCCTTAAATGGATTACATACATCACTATGTATTAGTTCCAAAATATTTTCACTCTTAGTCCTTGTCCAACAAATGGTGATCTAGCCATTTTGCCACTGAAGCGGGATTCACAAGTTAGAATAGGCTCGAGCCCAATGAGAATAAAATCCCCATTTTCTCGGTTTGCAATCCTATCTTATACAACATGGCCTAACCTTAAGTGCCAAATATATTTTTAACTTGAGTTGATTTTCACTATGGCATTGCATTCTTTTAGATTGCTCGCATTAGATTTGTATTTAACATTATTAATTAATAATAAATTCCATCATGCATATAACCCGAACCAATATATTTATTTCCAAAACAAATATTGGCAAACATCAATCATGAACTGAAATTCATAACCATCTCTAGTCAAACTAGATATAGAAATGATGTTCTTAAAAGGTATCAGGTATATGCAAAACCTTGTTTAAATACAAACATGTCTATACATGTATAAAGATTTAGATCCTATAGCTAAAGCTTCAACAATTGAGCTTTTGCCAACCCAGAGTTTAATATCTCATTAGTGCAAGCTTCTATTATTGACCATGCTCTAGGTAGTTCTTATTTCTGTGCCCATCATTATGGTAGTGGAAACACTGTCCTTTTGCCTTTGTCAGCTTTGGTCTTCCCTATCTATTTAGCTTATCTTCTTGGAAGGATTAGGAATCTGAGGTTTCTTTTTCTTATTGCCCTTCTTCTTGTTGGACTTTCCAGCAGAAGAAGATACAATCAAAGTTACCTCTTTTCCTTTATTGCCTGGCATATTCTTTTGGGCAATAACTAGCATGTTGAGTAAACCGGCCAAGGTGCATTCCTGTTTAGTTATATGGAAATTTGTCACAAAATTCCCAAAAGACACAAGAAGGGACTGAAGGATCAAATCCGTCTGCAGTTGGAAATCCATGTTAAAGTCAAGATGTTCTAGCTGCTCAATCAGCCAAATCATCTTGTGCACATGATCCCCACCATTCTGTCCCTCAGACATCCTCATGCGGAATAAATTGTCTAGATATCTCATACATGGCATTCCTGCTATGCTCACCATACAACTCTTATAGGTGAAGAAGTATCTCACTCGCACTCTGCATGTTCTCATGTTGCTTCTGTAACTCATTACTCATGGAAGCAAGCATGTAACACTTAGCTCTCATATCATGCTCCTTCCACTAGTCCAAAGTTTCATGTTCCTCTTGTGTGGCCTCTAGAGGTAAGGGACCAGGAATATTTGAGTCTATAACATATCCTATATGTTCAAGGTTCAGGACAAGTTTTAAATTTCTTAGCTAATCAGACATATTAGGTCTTGTCAACCTATTGTGATCAAGTATGCTTGCAAGAATATTGGATAGTGGTGGTTGTTCTGTGCTCATTATTATCAGAAAATTAACTGCAAAAAATAACTAGATTAATTAGTAAATGTATCATGTAATTAACCAAAATGATTATAGTCTTTTAATCAAATTGGTCCTCCCACTAACTTAGCGAATCCTACACTTCCAAAGTAGAAAATGGAAATCCTAGTTGGATGAATTTCTAGTGGGTGATTGAATTCTTATAATTCTATTGATCATCCTCAGGTACATCCATTATTGGAATTACAATAAACTATAAGTGAGCAACTCCTTGCCCATTACATCTCATGTGAGGTTCAATCCTTTACCTAGCCCCTAATGCTCAAAATCTCAGGTACAATCATTATTAACTTATCTTGCATTAGTTAAGTTGATCCCATTGAGCCAGTAATTATGCAAATAATTTTAATGTCCTCAAGTACATCCAATATTGGCCACCAAACCATTTACATATTTACAACATCTCATGCTTAACAATTATTCTTAAGAAAATCTCTCAAATTAATTGCATCTTATGCAAGTATTTAAAATTTCTTAAAATAATTGCCTCAATGGAGGGCCCATGCTATAATTACTTTAATTATACCATTTCCAACTTAATCATTTATTTGGAAGATTTTATGGTCTTCCTAATTACTATTAAGGTCTCACTTTGCACATTATCCATTTAGCATGCATATATCATATACTTGTATACATTCACATACATCTCATGTATTCATGGATAAACAGTAAATATGGTATAATCATGGACTTTCTAAGGGATTCAATTCTGAGCCACCAAGAATTGAATCAGAGCATTCCTAGATGCATTTCATTCATTCATTTTACAAGAGTTGCTGAAGGAGTACATAATCAACACTTGATCTTGAATTCCTCCCACTGGTCCCACCAATGCTCTTGACCTCCTTGATCTTCTTGCAATCCAATTACATAGTAATCCTTGGCATACCAAGGCGAATTTACAAGTACTAAATAAATGAAATTACAACCCAAAAATTATTACAACCTTAATAATACATGCCCAAAATAAATTAAAATAAATTAATTAATTTACAATCCCAAAGAAACATAAAAGAAATAAATCCAATCACATTGGTCTTTTATAGTCTATGATCATCCATCATGTATATCACTATTTAAAAATTAAATAAAACATACATACTTAAATTAAATTGAATATCTCATATTCAACTTAAAATTCCAGATTTGCATATGATTCAAACAAATTTAAAAATTCAGATTTGAATCACATTTAAACAAATTTAAAAATTTAGATTTTAATCATATTCAAACAACTTTTAAAATTCAGATTTGAATCACATTCAGACAACTTTAGAAATTCAGATTTGAATATGATTTAAACAACTTTAAAAATTCAGATTTGAATCACATTTAAACAACTTTAAAAATTCACATTTGAATCACATTCAAACAACTTTTAAAGTTCAGATTTAAATCACATTCAAACAATTTTTAAAATTCATATCTGAATCAAAATTTAATTGTGTGATTAAAATTCTTAATTAAATACTTTAATTAGTCAAGGGCCTAATTATGGGCCTTTGAATCCAAGCCCACAAATAAGCCCAAAGCCATGCGCATGGTTGGATGCACCAAACCATGCGCATCAATGGAGTTCACCTCCATGCTGCCACCTTGACCTTGCAAACAGCAATGAATTAATCATCTCATGATCAAATCACACAATTAAATCATATAATTAACAATCTAAATGGTAAATATATTGGCTCTGATACCAATTGAAAAACACAAGTTTATATCATTGAATTCAAAAATTTTTCACCTAGGGTCACATGCATCATGCAAGATTTATTTTTATCTATTTGATTTCAATGATAAACAACATATTAAAACTCTTTTAATATGTTTTGGATCTACATTTGCCATTTAAGATTTTAGAATTAATCAGATTAATTATTAGAACCCTAGATTAGAATAAGAACAAGTGCACTAACCTCTTGATGCACTATAGTGTATTTGGCACCTTTGGATGCATCTTTAAGACACGGATGTTGTCCCTCTAGCTTGTCCACACTAAGATCACCTATGGCAGCCCTTGAACAGCTTCTAAAGCTTTTACTATGAATTAGAAATCACGTTTTGCCTTTTTGAGAGATTACAGATGTAAACAAGACACTAGAAACAATTTCTAGTATTTTTAATTCAAGAGATTGTTTGCTAATCTCTTTGAATTGATGAGAGATGAAGAAGAAGAGAAGGGAGAGCAGGCAAGGGTGGCGGCACAAAGAGATGAATGGCAGCTTATTATGTTTTCTTTTCATAACAACACTTATATAGCTAGGTCACCACTTAAAACCCTTGCTACATGTCACCTTTTGATTAGCTCTAGGTTTAATTGACCCAATCACATTGTGCCAAGTGTTAAACCTATATTTAATCTTGACTTTGATCATCTTACATGATTAAAAAACATATGGCAAGCTTATGTGTAGTGCCATGTGTCACCATCTCATGGTGCCACATGTCACCATGTGAAATGACCAAAATACCCCTGTGTCTTAATTTTGAGTTCTCAACCCAAAATAATTATTTCTCTTCTTCTAATCAATTTATATCAAATATAAATTAATTAATTAATCTCTATTAATTAATTTCTCATTATTTAAATTCATATTTAAACACTTTAAATATAAATTTAACTTATACTATACATCCAATAACCTAGATTTGGTTTCAAGCCATACTAGGGACTTTGCAATCTAATTGCAAACCAAACTTATTTAATTAATCAATTAAACTCTTTAATTAATTAATTAAATCATATTTAATTTGGTGATTACTTGTGTATGTGTGTGACTTACTAGGCTCATCACTAATTGGCAATGAGATATGATATCAACTCTTAATATCATCAGAACTCTTTCTTACCATAAATGATTTCTCTAAATCATTTTATGCACCTCATAGACCATGGTTAACACCTAGCATAGCATGCCATAGCCACCCAATCAGTAATAAGGTTTACCTTAAATGAACCTACAATCATATGTTACCATGCATTAGAATCTCTCTGTTACAAAATCCCAATTCGAGCTAGAGTCATGGCTTATATTAAACCCCATTTGCTATGAATATTATGTTCTCTTTTAATTCCAATTCTTGATTAAAAGATTTTTCTCATCAAAAACTCTTTTCTGATTAAATCCATTTGTCCTGGACAGGAACTTGAAACATTAAGAACAATTAAATGAACATAGAATTTTATCCCTATTTACTTAGAGGAACAGATTCCATCTTGATCAACACCTACCTCCATATATAACTAGTAGAAGCCAACACATGCCCATATACCCATACACAATACAAGTATGAAAGCAGTATCAAACTCAAACCACCTATATACAAGATAACTGTGCTATCTCAGGTCTAAAGAATATATGCTTGATATGATTTATGACAATGCATTGACAAGAGTAAACTCCATGTGCTTATCATAAGTGTCATTTGTTTGGCTTACTTATCATGTATAAGTGCCTATTATATTTGTTATATGGCATGAGACTCACCATGCCATCTTATTTACATCTCATATAAATAACTTGGGAAAAAAAATTATTAAAATATTTATTGATTAGTAATGTCCTTATTGTTATTTATCCTCGTTTGTGAATCAATTTATGATAATTTGTGCTAGATATTCTGTCACTCATATTCTTATCAACTTAAGAATAGAATTTCTAACAAAATATCAATGGACCTTTTCTATTACACATAAATATATTATGTAAATAGAAAAGTGAAAATGCCTTTACTAATAAATGACGTACAAGATACATACTGAATGATATGCTCTAGGGCATACTACTAATAGGTCTGTCAAGTACCCGGTTGGCATCCTAGAAAACATCCCATTAAGGTGGGAAAATTCTTCATTCCTGTTGACTTTGTTGTCTTGGAAATGGAATAAGAAGTCCAAATTCCTATTATCACAGGAAGACCTTTCTTGGCAACCATCTGAGCTATCATAAATGTTAAGAGCAGGTTACTCTCAAGGTAGGAAATGAAAAAGTGGAATTCAACTTGTTCAGAGTAATAAAGCATAAACTTAAACTTGATGAATGCTTAAGAGTTAACATAATCGATAAGCTAGTTGAAGAGGAATTTCACAAAACACATCCCGAAGATCCTCTTGATGCATGCATAGTGCACAGCCATACAGTAAATAATGAAAACACAGAAGTTGCAGGTTGTGCAAAATCTTTAGAAGCTAGCCCATCCCTACCCTTAGCTCAAGCTCTCTAGGTGGAAGAGCTAAAGGAGGAGCAACCCAAAAGCAAGTCACAGGAAGACACCAAATAGGTAGGACTAAAACTTCTCCCCTCCACACTAAGGTACATATTCTTGGACTCAAACTCTAAATATCCTGTTATTATAAATGCTAGCCTATCTAATGAAGAAGAGGAAAAATTATTAAGGGAACTTAAAACCCATAGCAAGGCTATAGAGTATAAAATAGAAGACCTGAAAGGGATTAGTCCTTCAATTTTTATGCATAGGATACCTATAGAGGAAAATAGCAAACCCACTATTGAACATCAAAGGAGACTTAACCCAAATATGAAAGAAGTAGTTAAAAAGAAAATTCTAAAACTATTAGATGCAAGTATTATATATCTAATTTATAATAGTAAATAGGTTAGTCCAGTGTATGTAGTGCCTAAGAAGGGTGGGACAATTTGTCATTCAAAATGCAAACAATGAATTAATCCCTACTAAGGAAGTTACTGGTTGGCGCATGTGTATAGATTATAGGAAATTGGATAGTGTCACTAGAAAAGACCATTTTCCTCTCCCTTTTATAGACCAAATGTTAGAAAGGCTAGTGAAACATTACTATTTTTGCTATCTAGATGTGTATTCGATTTTCTAAATTCCTATTCACCTGTAAGACTAGGAAAAGACCACATTCACATGCCATTATGGAAACTTTGCATATAGAAGAATGCCTTTTGGTCTTTGTAATGCCCCTGCTACTTTTCAAAGATGCATGATGGGCATTTTTTTATTACATTGAAATTGTTATGGAAGTTTCTATGGATAATTTTTCTATCTATGGAACTACTTTTGATGAATGCCTAGCTAACTTATCCAAAGTGTTGCAAAGATGTGAAGAATCAAACCTAGTTCTAAATTGGGAAAAATGTCACTTAATGGTGAGGAAAGGTATAGTTCTTGGGCACCTAGTATCAGAAAGAGGAATTGAAGTTGATAAGGCAAAAATTGAAATTATTAAAAAGATGCCACCACCAACATCAGTCAATGGAGTGTGAAGCTTTTTGGCACATGTAGGCTTTTACAGAAGATTTATGAAAGATTTTTTCAAAATAGCTAAGCCACTGACTAATTTGTTAAGTCAAGATGTTCCCTTTGATTTTGATGAAAATTGCCTTGTTTCTTTCAACAAGATCAAAGAAGCCTTAATTTCAGCACCAATTATGCAACCACCAGATTAAGAGCTGCCATTTGAGGTAATGTGCGATGCAAGTGATTATGCAGTTAGAGCAGTACTCGGACAAAGGAAGGATAAGAAACTCCATGCCATTTACTATGCCAACAAAACACTTGACAATGCATAAATTGACTATGCTACCACAAAAAGAGGAATTCCTAGCAGTGGTGTTTATAATTGATAAATTCAGATCCTACCTACTTGGATCAAAAGTCATTGTATTCACAAATCATGTTGCCATCTGGTACCTTTTGAATAAGAAGGAAGCAAAGCCAAGGTTGATTTGATAGATTTTACTACTACAAGAATTTGACCTTAAAATCAAGGACAAAAAAGGATATGAAAATGTAGTAGCTGACCACCTCTCAAGACTGAAATAGGACGACATAGGGAACACTGAGGATTTACCAATCGATGACTCATTTCCTAATGAGCAATTATTAGCATTCTCCTAAGCCCTAATGGTATGCTAACTTTGTTAATTATCATGTATGCAGGGTATTGCCACCAAACATGTCTTACCAGCAAAGGAAGAAATTCCTACATGATGTGCGATTCTACACATGGGAAGAACCTCTGTTGTACAAGTGATGCAATGATGGGCTAATAAGAAGATACATACCAGAGGAGGACATAGAGAACATTCTGTAGCACTAATATTCATTATCATATGGAGGACATTTTGGCACCACAAAAACAGTAGCCAAGATTTTGCAAGCAGGGTTTTACTGGCCAAATCTATTTAAGGATGTAAGATCCTTTGTGCTGGCTTGTGATTAATGCCAAAGAATAGGGAACATCTCAAGAAGGAATAAAATACCATTGCACGGTATACTTAAAATAGAACTATTTGACGTGTGGGGAATAGACTTTATGGGTCCATTCCCAACTTCCTTTGGAAATAAGTATATCCTGGTTGGTGTTGATTATGTGTCAAAATAGGTAGAAGCAATAGCCACACCAACAAATGATGCCAGAGTTGTCACAAAATTCCTTAAGAAGAACATCTTCACAAGATTTGGTACACCACTGGCAATAATCAGTGATGGAGTGTAACACCCCCTATATTTGGTAGTGCGTTCTACTGTTCCGGTGACCGGTGTCTGTCGACACCGATCAGCTAGAATGCCTGGAACTACACTTAAATGTTAGTGAGAAGGCATACAATGATGAAATAAATAATAAGAAAATACAAGAAAAATTAAGGAAAAATAAAAGAGAGGAAATGAAACTAGGTTAAACGAGCTGGCACTGTAGTGATGGGTGACCGCATCGGGAAGTTATGGCGAAGGCAATAGCGACTCTAGGATCATGAGGAACCGTTGGAATTAAATTTCGGGACATAATTAAAGCTTTATTAAAATGTAATTGACGCTAGAAATATCAAAGAAAAACTAATAAATTAGTATAAAGAAAAACAAAAAATCGAGAAACCGATAAAAATTGGTGTTACCAAAAAATTGGAAATACAACCCGAAGAGGGACATTTTGATCATTTGACACTAAGAGTTGCCTTTTGACTTCAATGTCCATTAAAAATAAGTGGTATTACACGTTGAAAATACCATGAAAATTAAATTGAGGTACATTATATTAATAGTGAAAGATATGGTGACAAAATTGCAAATTTAAAAACTTAGATTAATTTAATACTTTAGTCAAACTTAGTGCTCCACTAAATGAGGTTAATGGACATTAAAATACAACATTTTATGGACAGAATTCTTCATCTTCCACCTCTAAAAGAACTAGCCGAAACCACCCCATGGAAACTCCATGGCTGACCTCACTTCAACCACCATGCAACCATGTTCAAGCCCTCATTTCATCATAGTTTCTTCATTAAAGCTTGCACACACTGTAACACCCTCCTTTGTAGAAATTCTATACATTCTCTTGTGCAGTGTCGGTGTCATTCCGGACAGCTAGAATGTCTGGAAAGATATTTAGATTAGAGTGAGGAGTCATAAATAATCAAATAATGATAAGGAAAAATTTAGAAAAAAATTTTAGAAATGAAAACAACAAAGTTAAATGAGCCGGTGCCCCGGTGACGGGTAACCCAGTGGGAAGTTGTGGTTTTCGCAGCTAGAAGCCCTAAATCCAGGAAAAAATTCATGAAATAATTTTTGGGACTCCAGAGAAGAGTCATTGAGGTTTCTAAGGCATTAGAATGCCAAGAAAACGCTTAGAAAAATTTTTTAATCGGTACAGACAATTTTAGTCTGTTAAGCCAAACAGAGGGCATTTTGGTCATTTCATCTTCAGAGATGATTTTTGACCGACTTGTCCAGTTAAGTAAATAATTATTATGATATAAAATATGAATAAATATTGCTAAAAATTGAATTGAAAATGGGTAGTAAAGAAAAGAAAAGAAAATGAAAGAAAATAGGAAATATGACATCACATGATGTCATTAGTTAGGTCTCCACCAATCACAACTCAACAAGCCAATTAAAAGGAGATAAATTAGACAAAAATTGACAAACAATCTGCATCTTCTCACCATGGGCAGCAGAAACCAAAGAGAAAAAAGAGAGGAAGACCACCACTAAAGCTCCAAGTGAGCTTGATTCCCTAGCTAACTACACCATAAAACCTCACCCTCTCTTCACAAAAAATTTCCCTTACCATTAGAGCAAGACTTGGGCAGCAATTGGAAGAAGAGAAAGCGAAAGAAAGTGAGGTGTGAACAAGCTTAGAAAATCACCAAAGAGGTTAGTGCCATATTCTTTGCTTTTACAGCTTTCTAAACATGAATTTGAGCTAAGTTAAGTTGAAAATTTGATAAAAATTGAATTAATGAGGCATGATTACATATTAGCTGCCCCTAGTATAAATTATATGATTAGTATAGCAAATTGGGAGTAAGATGCATGAATTGGAGGCTTGGTCAAATAGGGTTAGGGTTTTGAAATTAATTTTGGTGGTGGATAAAAATGGACATAAACTAAATTTGTAATGGTCAATTAGTGACCATTTGGCTATGTTTGATTAGGAAATGAAGTGATTTGTGAAGGAACGGAAGCGTGAAAAACACAAGTTTATACTATTGAATTCAAAAATTTTCACCTAGGGTCACATGCATCATGCAAGATTTATTTTTATCTATTTGATTTCAATGATAAACAACATATTAAAACTCTTTTAATATGTTTTTGGATCTGTATTTGCCATTTAAGATTTTAAAATTAATCAGATTAATTTTAGAAGCCTAAATAAAATCAAGAATGATTACACTAACCTCTTGATGCACTGCAGCATGTCTGTGCCTTTGAGATTTGTCTTAAGGATACCAAATGTTGTCCATCTAGCTTGTCCACACCAAGAACACCTGTGGCAGCCCTTGAACAGCCTCTAAAGCTTTTTCTATTAATTAGAAATTCAAGTTCTGCCTTTTAAGAGATTAGAGATGTAAACAGGACACTAAAAACAATTTCTAGTGTTCTTAATTCAAGAGATTGATGGCTAATCTCTTTGAATTGATGAGAGATTAAGAAGAATAGATGGAGAGCCTCAAAATGGCGTGACAAAGGAGAGGAGTGGCTGCTGGTTGTTTTTCTTTTTCATAATAACACTTATATAGCTAGGTTAACACATTAAACCCTTGCCACATGTCACCCTTTGATTAGCTCTAGGTTTAAGTGACCCAATCATATTGTGCCAAGTGTTAAACTTATATTTAATCTTGATTTTAATCATCTTACATGATTAAAAAACATTTGGCAAGCTTATGTGTAATCCCATGTGTCACCATATCATGGTGCCACGTGTCACACTGTGAAATGACCAAAATGCCCCTGTGTCTTAATTTTGAGTTCTTAACCCAAAATAATTATTTTTCTTCTTCTAATTAATTTATATCAAATATAAATTAATTAATTAATCTCTATTAATTAATTTCTCATTAATTAAATTTATATTTAAACACTTTAAATATAAATTTAACTTATACTATACATCTAATAATTTAGATTTGGTTTCATGTTATGCTAGGGACTTTGCAATTTAATTGCAAACCAAACCTATTTAATTAATCAATTAAACTCTTTAATTAATTAATTAAATCATATTTAAATAGGTGATAACTTGTGTATGTGTGTGACTTACTAAGCTCATCAATAATTGGCAATGAGACATGATATCAACTCTTAATATCATCAGAACTCTTTCTTACCATAAATGATTTCTGTAAATCATTTTATGAACCGCATAAACCATGGTTAACACCTAGCGTAGCATGCCATGGCCACCCAATTAGTAATAAGGTTTACCTTAAATGAACCTATAATCATATGTTACCATGCACTAGAATCTCTCTGTTACAAAATCCCAACTCAAGCTGGAGTCATGGTTTATGTCAAACTCCATTTGCTATGAATATTATGTTCTCTTTTAATTCCAGTTCTTGATTAAAAAGATTTTCTCATCAGAAACTCTTTTCTGAATAAATCTATCTATCCTAGCCAGGAACTTGAAACATCAAGAACAATTAAATGAACATAGGATTTTATCTCTATTTACTTAGAGGAACAAATTCCATCTTGATCAACGCCTACTTCCATATATAACTAGTAGGAGCCAACATATGCCCATATACCCATACATAGTACAAGTATGAAAGCAGTATCAAACTCAAACTATCTATATACAAGATAACTGTGCTATCTCAGGTCTAAAGATTATATGCACTGATATGATTTATGACAAAACATTGACAAGAGTAAACTCCATGTGCTTGTCATAAATGTCACTGGTTCGGCGTACTTATCATTTATAAGTGCCTATCATGTTTGTTATGTGGCATGAGACTCACCATTCCATCTTATTTATATCTCATATAAATAACTTGGGAACAAATATGAATACAATATTTCTGGATAAGTCATGTTCTTATTATGAAGTATCCTCGATTGTGAACCTACTTATGATACTTTGTGCTAGAAATATTGTCACTCATATTCTTAACAACTTAAGAATAATATTTCTAACAAAATATCAATGGACCTTTTCTATTACACATAAATATATTATGTAAACGGAAAAGTGCAAATGCCTTTTATTAATAAAGATATATACAAGATACATAGTAAATGATATGCTCTAGGGCATACTACTAACAATCTCCCACTAGTACTAGAGTCATTCATTACAATATCTTAGACCTATCTTCTCAAGATGCTGGTCTAACTGAGTCTGTGACATAGGCTTAGTGAATGGATCAGCTGGATTTTCAGCTGACGCTATTTTCTGCATGGCTACATCGCCTCGCCCAACTATTTCTCTGATAATGTGGTAGCGCCTTTCTATGTGTTTGGATTTCTGGTGAGACCTTGGTTCCTTAGCTTTGTATGTTGCTCCATTGTTGTCACGGTGTAGTGAAGCTAGCGACTCAATGGAAGGAACTCTTGTAAGTTACATCACGAACTTCTTTATCCAAACAGCTTCCTTTGTAGCATCTGATGCAGCAATATACTCAGCCTCTGTAGTGGAATCTGCAGTCGTGCTCTGTTTGGAACTCTTCCAACTGACTGCACCTCCATTACAAATGAACACATATCCAGAGGTAGACTTTTTATCATCGATATCCGATTGGAAATCATAATCAGTATAACCATCCAATTGCAAGTCTCCACCTCCATAAATCAAGAATAAATCCTTAGTTCTTCTCAAGTACTTAAGGATATTCTTAACAGCTATCCATTGTTCCAAACCTGGATTGGATTGATACCTGCTAGTCAAATTAACAGCATATGTGATATCCAGCCTAGTACACAACATTGCATACATTAAACTTCCAATAGCCGAAGCATATGGAATCCTGGCCATCTTATCTCTTTCTTCAGGTGTCTTTGGAGACATCTCTTTAGAAAGGTGGATACCATGTCTCACTGGTAACAATCCTCTCTTGGAATCAAGCTTGTTAAACCTCTTTAACACCTTTTCCAAGTATAGACTTTGGGATAAACCAATTATTTTTTTCGCTCTATCTCTATATATGCGAATCCCAAGAATATAGGTTGCCTCCCCTATGTCTTTCATGGAGAATGTATTTGACAACCATACCTTTATAGTTGTCAACATACTTGTGTCATTACCCATCAACAGTATGTCATCCACATATAAGACAAGGAAAGTGATAGCACTGTCACTAACCTTCTTAATACACATGGCTCATCCTCATTTTTGATAAAACCAAAGGATTTAATGGCTTCATCAAAACGGATGTTCTAACTCCTCGAAGCTTGTTTCAACCCATAAATGGATCGCTTTAGCTTGCATACCTTGGAACCATCTTGGGATTCAAAACCCCTAGGTTGTTCCATGAAAATGTTTTCTTCAATGTATCCATTGAGAAAAGCTATTTTGACATCCATCTACCAAATCTCATAATCATAGTATGCAGCTATTGCTAATAAAATCCTAATTGATTTAAGCATAGAAACAGGCGAGAAAGTCTCCACATAGTCGACTCCTTGCCTTTGGCGAAACCCTTTTGCTACTTGCCTTGCCTTATAGGTCTCTATCTTTCCATCAGAACCAATTTTCTTCTTGAAAACCCATTTGTTCCCTATAGGTACAATACCTTCAGATTGGTCAACAAGATCCCAAACTTGATTCTTATACATGGAATCAATCTTGGATTTCATAGCTTCAATCCATTTTGAAGAGTCTATATCTGATATAGCTTCTTCATAGGTAAGTGGATCATCTCCATTATCTACTTCTACATGAATAGACAACTCTTGTTCTTCTTCATAAAGAAAACCATATCTCACTGGTGGGTGAGATACCCTGGTTGATCTACGAGGAACAGCTGTAGATGTTTCGTCAACGGGTATAGTTTGACTAGATGGATCTATATCCATCTGATCTGTTGATTGGTCAGAATTCTCCAATTCTAACTCTATTTGTCTTCCTTTGCCTCCTTCTTGAAAAAACTGTTGTTCATGAAATGTGGCATCTCTACTTATCACAACCTTTTGTGAAGTAAGCAAATAAAAATAATATCCAAAACTATCTTTTGGATATCCATCACATTGACCTTTTTCTGATCTGGTCTCCAATTTATCAGTGTTCAACTTTTTAATATAAGCTGGACAACCCCAAATCTTAACATGCTTAAGACTTGGTTTTCTTTCATGCTATATCTCATAAGGTGTGGAAGAAACTGATTTTGATGGAATCCTATTCAGAATATACAAAGCTGATTCTAATGCAAATCCCCAAAAGAAGATTGGCATATAAGTATAGCTCATCATACTATGTACCATATCCAATAGGGTAAGATTTCTCCTTTCATATATACCATTCAGCTGTGGCGTTCCTGGAGGAGTCAGCTGAGAAACAATGCCATGCTCTCTCAAGTATTCATAATATTCAGTACTCAAATATTCACCTCCACGATCTGATCGAAGAGCTTTAATACTCTTTCCTGTTTGATTTTCTACTTCAGATTTAAATTCTTTAAACTTTTCAAAGGATTCATGTTTGTATTTCATCAAATACAAATACCCAAATCTTGATTTATCATCAGTAAAGGTAATTAAATAATGGAAGCCCCCTCTAGCCATTTCTTTAAATGGACCACATACATCACAATGTATTAGTTCCAAAATATTTTCAGCTCTTAGCCCTTGTCCAACAAAGGGTGATCTAGTCATTTTGCCCTGAAGGCAAGATTCACAAGTTGGAGTAGGCTCAGAGCCCAATAAGGATAGAATCCCCATTTTCTCCAGTTTTGCAATCCTATCTTCTGCAATATGACATAACCTTAAGTGCCAAATATATTTTGCACTTGAGTAGGTTTTCACCATGGCATTGCATTCTTTTAGATCACTTGCATTCAATTTGTGTTTGTCATTATTATCCAAATAATAAAGACCATCATTCATATAACCAGAACCAACATATTTATTTCCAAAATAAATATTGCAAACATCATCTGTGAACTGAAATTCATAGCCATTTCTAGTCAAACTAGATATAGAAATGATGTTCTTAAAAGCATCAGGTACATATAAAATATTATCCAAACACAAAACATGTCCAAATATGTAAAAAGATTTAAATCCTATGGCTAAAGCTTCAACAGTTGAGCCATTGCCAATCCGGACTCTAATATCTTGAGAACGCAAGCTGCTACTATTTGCTAGTTCCTGCATATCATTAGAAATGTGAGAAGCGCACCGATATCTAAAACCCAAGCTGTAGATGAACTATGAGTGTCATCAGAATCTAAATAACAAGATATGGACATACCTTCCGAAGGTGTATCCTTCTTGTCCTTCAGAGAAGCAAGATACTCTGGGTAGTTCCTTTTACAGTGCCCATCCTTTTGGCAGTGGAAACACTTTCCTTTGCCTCCATCAGCTTTAGTCTTCCTTTTCTGTTTAGCTATTTTCTTGGAAGGACCAGAAATCTGAGGTTTCTTTTTCTTATTACCCTTCTTCTTGTTGGACTTTCCAGCAGAAGAAGATGCAATCAAAGCTACCTCTTTTCCCTTATTGCCCGACATATTCTTTTGGGCAATAACCAGCATGTTGAGTAAACCAGCTAAGGTGCATTCCTGTTGAGTCATATGGAAATTTGTCACAAAATTCCCAAAAGACTCAGGAAGGGACTGAAGGATCAAATCCGTCTGTAGTTGGAAATCCATGTTGAAGTCAAGATGTTCCAACTGCTCAATCAATCGAATCATCTTGTGGACATGATCCCCAACATTCTGTCCCTCAGACAGCCTCATACGGAATAGCTGTCTAGATATCTCATACCTAGCATTCCTGCTGTGCTCACCATACAACTCTTGTAGGTGAAGGAGGATCTCACTCGCACTCAACATGTTCTCATGCTTCTTTTGTAACTCATTACTCATGGAAGCAAGCATGTAACACTTAGCTCTCATATCATGCTCCTTCCACTTATCCAAAGTTTCATGTTCCTCTTATGTGGCCTCTAGAGGTAAGGGACCAGGAACATTTGAATCTAGAACATATCCTATATGTTCAAGGTTCAGGACAAGTTTCAAATTTCTTAGCCAATCAGACAAATTAGATCCTGTCAACCTATTGCGATCAAGTATGCTTGCAAGGATATTGGATGGTGGTGGTTGTTCTGTGCTCATTTTTATCAGAAAATTAACTGCAAAAAATAACCAGATTAATTAGTAAATGTATCATGCAATTAACCAAAATGATTATGGTCTTTTAATCAAATTGGTCCTTCCACTAACTTAGCGAATCCTACACTTCCAAACTAGAAAATGGAAATCCTAGTTGGATGGATTTCTAGTGGGTGATTAAATTCTTATAATTCTATTGATCATCCTCAGGTACATCCATTATTGGAATTACAATAAACTATAAGTGAGCAACTCCTTGCCCATCACATCTCATGTGAGGTACAATCCTTTACCTAGCCCCTAATGCTCAAAATCTCAAGTACATCCATTATAGACTTATCTTGCATTAGTTAAGTTGATCCCATTGAGCCAGTAATTATGCAAATAATTTTAATGTCCTCAGGTACATGCAATATTGGCCACCAAACTATTTACATATTTACAACATCTCATGCTTAACAATTATTCTTCAGAAAATCTCTTAAATTAATTGCATCTTATGCAACTATTTAAAATTTCTTAAAATAATTGCCCCAATGGAGGGCCTATATTATAATTACTTTAATTATAGCATTTCCAACTTAATCATTTATTTGGAAGATTTTATGGTCATTCTAATTACTATTAAGGTCTCACTTTGCACATTATCCAATTAGCATGCATATATCATATAATAGCATACATTTGAAGGAACGGAAGCGTGAAAAACACAAGATTATACCATTGAATTCAATAATTTTCACCTAGGGTCACATGCACCATGCAAGATTTATTTTTATCTATTTGATTTCAATGATAAACAACATATTAAAACTCTTTTAATATGTTTTTGGATCTGTATTTTCCATTTAAGATTTTAAAATTAATCAGATTAATTTTAGAACCCTAGATTAAATCAAGAACGATTACACTAACCTCTTGATGTGCTGCAGCGTGTCTGCGCCTTTGAGATTCGTCTTCAGGACACCAGATGTTGTCCCTCTAGCTTGTCCACACCAAGAACACCTATGGCAGCCCTTGAACAGCTTCTAAAGCCTTTTCTATTAATTAGAAATTCAAGTTCTGCCTTTTAAGAGATTAGAGATGTAAACAGGACACTAGAAACAATTTCTAGTGTTCTTAATTCAAGAGATTGATGGCTAATCTCTTTGAATTGATGAGAGATGAAGAGAAATTGCTGGAGAGGCTCAAAGTGGCGTGACATATGAGAGGAGAGGCTGCTGGTTATGTTTTCTTTACATAACCACACTTAAATAGCTAGGTTAACACATTAAACCCTAGCCACATGTCACCTTTTGATTAGCTCTAGGTTTGAGTGACCCAATCACATTGTGCCAAGTGTCAAACCTATATTTAATCTTGATTTTAATCATCTTACATGATTAAAAAAAACATTTGGCAAGCTTATGTGTTATGCCATGTGTCACCATCTCATGGTGCCACGTGTCCTGTACAAAATGACCAAAATGCCCCTGTGTCTTAATTTTGAGTTCTTAACCCAAAATAATTATTTTCTTCTTCTAATTAATTTATATCAAATATAAATTAATTAATTTATCTCTATTAATTAATTTCTCATCAATTAAATTCATATTTAAACACTTTAAATATAAATTTAATTTATACTACACATCCAATAATCTAGATTTGGTTTCAAGTCATGCTAGGGACTTTGCAATTTTATTGCAAACCAAATCTATTTAATTAATCAATTAAACTCTTTAATTAATTAATTAAATCATATTTAAATAGGTGATAACTTGTGTATGTGTGTGACTTACTAGGCTCATCACTAATTGGCAATGAGACATGATATCAACTCTTAATATCATCAGAACTCTTTCTTACCATAAATGATTTCTCTAAATCATTTTATGAACCTCATAGACCATGGTTAACACCTAGCATAGCATGCCATGGCCACCCAATTAGTAATAAGGTTTACCTTAAATGAACCTATAATCATATGTTACCATGCACTAGAATCTCTCTGTTACAAAATCCCAACTCATGATTGAGTCATGGTTTATGTCTAACTACATTTTCTATGAATAATATGTTGTCTTTTAATTCCAGTTCTTGATTAAAAGATTTGTCTCATCGAAACTCTTTTACGAATAAATCTATCTGTCTGGCAGGAACTTGAAACATCAAGAACAATTAAATGAACATAGGATTATATCTCTATTTACTTAGAGGAACAGATTCCATCTTGATCAACACCTACCACCATATATAACTAGCAGGAGCCAACACATGCCCAAAAACCCATACATAGAACAAGTAAGAAAGCGATATCAAACTCAAACTACCTATATACAAGATAAGCTGTGCTATCTCAGGTCTAAAGATTATATGCCTTGATATGATTTATGACAAAACATTGACAAGAGTAAACTCCATGTGCTTGTCATAAGTGTCACCGGTTGACCTACTTATCATTTATAAGTGCCTATCATGTTTGTTATATGGCATGAGACTCACCATTCCGTCTTATTTATATCTCATATAAATAACTTGGGAACAAACATGAATACAATCTTTCTGGATAAGTCATGTCCTTATTATGAAGTATCCTCGATTGTGAACCTATTTATGATACTTTGTGCTAGAAATATTGTCACTCATATTCTTAACAACTTAAGAATAATATTTCTAACAAAATATCAATGGACCTTTTCTATTACACATAAATATATTATGTAAACGGAAAAGTGGAAATGCCTTTTATTATTAAAATATGTACAAGATACATACTAAATGATATGCTCTAGGGCATACTACTAACAATCTCCCACTAGCACTAGAGCCATTCATTACAATATCTTAGACCTATCTTCTCAAGATGTCGGTCTAACTGAGTCTGTGACATAGGCTTAGTGAATGGATCAGCTGGATTTTCAGCTGATGTTATTTTTCTGCATGGCTATATCGCCTTGCCCAACTATATCTCTGATAATGTGGTAGTGCCTTTCTATGTGTTTGGATTTTGGGTGAGACCTTAGTTCCTTAGCCTATATGACTGCTCCATTATTGTCACAGTGTAGTGGGCTGCGACTCAATGGAAGGAACTCTTGTAAGTTCATCACGAACTTCTTTATCCAACGACTTCCTTTGCGACATCGATGCGACAATATACTCAGCTTCTGTAGTGGAATCTGCAGTCGTGCTCTGTTTGGAACTCTTCCAACTGACTGCACCTCCATTACAAATGAACCCATATCCAGAGGTAAGACTTTCTATCATCGATATCTGATTGGAAATCAGAATCAGTATAACCATCCAATTGCAAGTCTCCACCTCCATAAATTAAGAATAAATCCTTAGTTCTTCTCAAGTACTTAAGGATATTCTTGTGACTATCGATGTTCCAAACTGGATTGGAGTGATACCTGCTAGTCAAACTAACAGCATATGCGATATCCGGCCTAGTACACAACATTGCATACATTAAACTTCCAATAGCCGAAGCATATGGAATCCTGGCCATCTTATCTCTTTCTTCAGGTGTCTTTGGAGACATCTCTTTAGAAAGGTGGATACCATGTCTCACTGGTAACAATCCTCTCTTGGAATCAAGCATGTTAAACCTCTTTAACACCTTTTCCAAGTATAGACTTTGGGATAAACCAATTATTCTTTTCGCTCTATCTCTATAGATGCGAATCCTAAGAATATAGTTTGCCTCCCCTAAGTCTTTCATGGAGAATGTATTTGACAACCATACCTTTATAGTTGTCAACATACCTGTGTCATTACCCATCAACAGTATGTCATCCACATATAAGACAAGGAAAGTGATAGCATTGTCACTAACCTTCTTATATACACATGGCTCATCCTCATTTTTGATAAAACCAAAGGATTTAATGGCTTCATCAAAACGGATGTTCCAATTCCTCGAAGCTTGTTTCAACCCATAAATGGATCGCTTTAGCTTGCATACCTTGGAACCATCTTGGGATTCAAATCCCCTAGGTTGTTCCATGAAAATGTTTTCTTCAATGTATCCATTGAGAAAAGCTGTTTTGACATCCATCTGCCAAATCTCATAATCATAGTATGCAGCTATTGCTAATAAAATCCTAATTGATTTAAGCATGGCAACAGGCGAGAAAGTCTCCTCATAGTCGATTCCTTGCCTTTGGCGAAACCCTTTCGCTACTAGCCTTGCCTTATAGGTCTCTACCTTTCCATCAGAACCAATTTTCTTCTTGAAAACCCATTTGTTCCCTATAGGTATAATACCTTCAGGTGGGTCAACAAGATCCCAAACTTGATTCTTATGCATGGAATCAATCTCGGATTTCATAGCATCAATCCATTTTGAAGAGTCTATATCTGATATAGCTTCTTCATAGGTAAGTGGATCATCTCCATGATCTACTTCTTCATGAGTAGACAACTCTTGTTCTTCTTCATGAAGAAAATCATATCTCACTGGTCGGTGAGATACCCTGGTTGTTCTACGAGGAACAGCTGTAGATGTTTCATCAATGGGTATAGGTTGACTAGATGGATCTATATCCATCTGATCTGTTGGTTGGTCAGAATTCTCCAATTCTAACTCTATTTGCCTTCCTTTGCCTCCTTCTTGAATAAACTGTTGTTCAAGAAATGTGGCATCTCTACTTATCACAACCTTTTGTGAAGTAGGCAAATAAAAATAATATCCAAAACTATCTTTTGGATATCCAACAAATCGACCTCTTTCTGATCTGGTCTCCAATTTATCAGTGTTGACTTTTGATATAAATGGACAACCCCAAATCTTAACATGCTTAAGACTTGGTTTTCTTCCATGCCATATCTCATAAGGTGTGGAAGAAAGCGATTTTGATGGAATCCTATTCAGAATATCTGATTTGATTCTAATGTAAATCCCCAAAGAAGATTGGCATATCGGTATAGCTCATCATACTACGTACCATATCCAATAGGTACGATTTCTCCTTCAGATACACCATTCAATTGTGGCGTTCTGGAGAGTCGGTGAGAAACAATGCCATGCTCTCTCAAGTATTCATCAAATTCAATACTCAAATATTCACCTCCACGATCTGATCGAAGAGCTTTAATACTTTTTCCTGTTTGATTTTCTACTTCAGATTTAAATTCCTTAAACTTTTCAAAGGATTCATGTTTGTATTTCATCAAATACAAATACCCAAACCTTGATTTATCATCAGTAAAGGTAATAAAATAATGAAAGCCCCCTCTAGCCATTTCTTTAAACGGGCCACATACATCACTATGTATTAGTTCCAAAATATTTTTCAGCTCTTAGCCCTTGTCCAACAAAGGGTGATCTAGTCATTTTGCCTTGAAGGCAAGATTCACAAGTTGGAGTAGGCTCAGAGCCCAATGAGGATAGAATCCCCATTTTCTCCAATTTTGCAATCCTATCTTCTGCAACATGACATAACCTTAAGTGCCAAATATATTTTGAACTTGAGTTGGTTTTCACCATGGCATTGTATTCTTTTAGATCACTTGCATTCATTTTGTGTTTGTCATTATTATCCAAATAATAAAGACCATCATTCATATAACCCGAACCAACATATTTATTTTCAAAATAAATATTGCAAACATCATCTGTGAACTGAAATTCATAGCCATTTCTAGTCAAACTAGATATAGAAATGATGTTCTTAAAAGCATCAGGTACATATAAAATATTATCCAAACACAAAACATGTCCAAACATGTAAAAGATTTAGATCCTATGGCTAAAGCTTCAACAGTTGAGCCATTGCCAATCAGGACTCTAATATCTTGAGAATGCAAGTCACTCTTTGTTTGCTAGTTCACTGCATATCATTAGAAATGTGAAGCGGCACGATATCTAAAACCCAAAGTGTAGATGAACTATAAGTATCATCGGACTCTAAATAACAAGATATGGACATACCTTAGAAGGTGTATCCTTCTTGTCCTTCTTAGAAGCAAGATACTGCAGGCGGTTCCTTTTCCAGTGCCCATCCTTTTGGCGATGGAAACACTTTCCTTTGCCTTCATCGACTTTAGTCTTCCTTTTACATTTAGCTATTTTCTTGGAAGAACCAGAATCTGAGGTTTCTTTTTCTTATTGCCTTTCTTCTTGTTGGACTTTCCAGTGAGAAGAAGATGCAACAAAGCTACCTCTTTTCCTTTATTGCACAGCATATTCTTTTGGGCAATAACGCATGTTGAGTAATTCTGCTAAGGTGCATTCCTGTTTAGTCATATGGAAATTTGTCACAAAATTCCCAAAAGACTCAGGAAGGGACTGAAGGATCAAATCCGTTTGTAGTTGGAAATCCATGTTGAAGTCAAGATGTTCCAACTGCTCAATCAGCCGAATCATCTTGTGGACATGATCCCCAACATTATGTCCCTCAGACATCCTCATACGGAATAACTGTTTATATATCTCATACCTAGCATTCTGCTTTGTGCTCACCATACAACTCTTGTAGGTGAAGGAGGATCTCACTAGCACTCTGCATGTTCTCATGTTATACGTAACTCATTACTCATGGAAGCAAGCATGTAACACTTAGCTCTCATATCATGCTCCTTCCACTTGTCCAAAGTATCATGTTCCTCTTGTGTGGCCTCTGGAGGTAAGGGACCAGGAACATTTGAATATAGAACATATCCTATATGTTCAAGGTTCAGGACAAGTTTCAAATTTCTTAGCCAATCGCATGATTAGGTCTGTCAACTGTTGTGATCAAGTATGCTTGCAAGGATATTGGATGGTGGTGGTTGTTTTGTGCTCATTTTTATCGTAAAATTAATTGCAGAAAATAACCAGATTAATTAGTAAATGTATCATGTAATTAACCAAAATGATTATGGTCTTTTAATCAAATTGGTCCTCCCACTAACTTAGCGAATCCTACACTTCCAAAGTAGAAAACGGAAATCCTAGTTGGATGGATTTCTAGTGGGTGATTGAATTCTTATAATTCTATTGATCATCCTCAGGTACATCCATTATTGGAATTACAATAAACTATAAGTGAGCAACTCCTTGCCCATCACATCTCATGTGAGGTTCAATCCTTTACTAGCCCCTAATGCTCAAAATCTGTACATCCAATATTGACTTATCTTGCATTAGTTAAGTTGATCCCATTGAGCGATAATTATGCAAATAATTTTAATGTCCTCAGTACATCCAATATTGGCCACCAAACCATTTACATATTTACAACATCTCATGCTTAACAATTATTCTTAAGAAAATCTCTTAAATTAATTGCATCTCATGCAACTATTTAAAATTTCTTAAAATAATTGCCCCAATGGAGGGCTTATGTTATAATTACTTTAATTATAGCATTTCCAACTTAATCATTTGTTTGGAAGATTTTATAGCCATCCTAATTACTATTAAGGTCTCACTTTGCACATTATCCATTTAGCATGCATATATCATATAATTGCATACATTCCCATACATCTCATGCATTCATGGATAAGCGAAATATGGTATGATCATGGACTTTCTAAGGGATTCAATTGAGCCACCAAGAATTGAATCAGGGCATTCCTAGGTGCATTTCATTCATTCATTTTACAAGAGTTGCTGAAGGAGTACATAATCAACACTTGATATTGAATTCCTCCCACTGGTCCCACCAATGCTCTTGACCTCCTTGAACTTCTTGCAATCCAATATTACATAGTAATCCTTGGCATACCAAGGCGAATTTACAAGAACTTAAATAAATGAAATTACAACCCAAAAATATTACAAACTTAATAATACATGCCCAAAATAAATTAAAATAAATTAATTAATTTACAATCCCAAAGAAACATAAAAGAAATAAATCCAATCACATTGGTCTTTTATAGTCCATGATCATCCATCATGCATATCACTATTTAACAATTAAATAAAACATACATTCTTAAATTAAATTGAATATCTCATATTCAACTTAAAATTCAGATTTGAATATGATTCAAATAAATTTAAAAATTCAGATTTGAATCTCATTCAAACAAATTTAAAAATTCAGATTTGAATCACATTCAAACAACTTCAAAAATTCAGATTTGAATCACATTCAAACATTTTTTAAAAATCAGATTTGAATCACATTCAAATATTTTTAAAAATCAGATCTGAATCACATTCAAATATTTTTAAAAAATCAGATCTGAATTTTATTGAATCAATTTTAAAAATCAGATTTAAATATGATTCAAACAACTTTAAAAATTCAGATTTGAATCTCATTCAAACAACTTTTAAAATTCAGATTTGAATCACATTCAAACATTTTTTAAAATTCTGATTTGAATCATAATTTAATTGTGTGATTAAAACAACTAATTAAACACTTTAATTAGTCAAAGAATAGGCCTTAGATCATACAACAATTGCAGAATTAAAAGCCAAACCTTGAATCACCCATGGAACCATTGTTGCCGCCACCAATGGTGGCTTCTCCATGTGTGACGCCACATCTCATGATCCAACCAGCAATGAATCTCTTGATCTCATGATCAAACACACAATTAAATTATATAATCAACAATCTAAATGGCAAATATAGTGGCTCTGATACCAATTGAAGGAACGGAAGCGTGAAAAACACAAGATTATACCATTGAATTCAATAATTTTCACCTAGGGTCACATGCACCATGCAAGATTTATTTTTATCTATTTGATTTCAATGATAAACAACATATTAAAAGAGTTTTAATATGTTGTTTATCATTGAAATCAAATAGATAAAAATAAATCTTGCATGGTGCATGTGACCCTAGGTGAAAATTATTGAATTCAATGGTATAATCTTGTGTTTTTCACGCTTCCGTTCCTTCAACATTCCCATACATCTCATGCATTCATGGATAAGCAATAAATATGATATGATCATGGACTTTCTAAGGGATTCAATTTTGAGCCACCAAGAATTGAATCCGGGCATTCCTAGGTGCATTTCATTCATTCATTTTACAAGAGTTGCTGAAGGAGTACATAATCAACACTTGATCTTGAATTCCTCCCACTGGTCCCATCAATGCTTTTGATCTCCTTGAACTTCTTGCAATCCAATATTACATAGTAATCCTTGGCATACCAAGGCGAATTTACAAGAACTTAAATAAATTAAATTACAACCCAAAAATTATTACAAACTTAATAATACATGCCCAAAATAAATTAAAATAAATTAATTAATTTACAATCCCAAAGAAACATAAAAGAAATAAATCCAATCACATTGGTCTTTTATAATCCATGATCATCCATCATGCATATCACTATTTAACAATTAAATAAAACATACATACTTAAATTAAATTGAATATCTCATATTCAACTTAAAAATCCAGATTTGACTATGATTCAAATAAATTTGAAAATTCAGATTTGAATCTCATTCAAACAAATTTAAAAATTCAGATTCGAATCACATTCAAACAACTTTAAAAATTCAGATTTGAATCATATTCAAACATTTTTTAAAAAATCAGATTTGAATCACATTCAAACAATTTTTAAAAAATTAGATCTGAATTTTATTCAATCAATTTTAAAAAATCAGATTTAAATATGATTCAAACAACTTTAAAAATTCATATTTGAATCATATTCAAACAACTTTTAAAATTTAGATTTGAATCATAATTTAATTGTGTGATAAAAATTCTAATTAAACAATTTAATTAGACATAAAATGAATTTTAGATCATACAGCAATTGCACATTCACCATCCATTTACCTTTGCACACAATTGTGGTGCATCAACCATGCGCACCATGGTGTTCATCATTTGTGCCGCCACCTTGGCTTTGCAACTAGCAATGAACTTTTGATCTCATGATCAAAAACACAATTAAATCATATAAACATCAATCTAAATGGCAAATATAGTGGCTCTGATACCAATTGAAGGAACGGAAGCGTGAAAAACACAAGTTTATACCATTGAATTCACAAATTTTCACCTAGGGTCACATGCATCATGCAAGATTTATTTTTATCTATTTGATTTCATCAATAAACAACATATTAAAACTCTTTTAATATGTTTTTGGATCTGTATTTGCCATTTAAGATTTTAAAATTAGTCAGATTAATTTTAGAACCCTAGATAAAATCAAGAATGATTATACTAACCTCTTGATGCACTGCAGCGTGTCTGCGCCTTTGAGATTTGTCTTCAGGACACCAAATGTTGTCCCTCTAGCTTGTCCACACCAAGAACACCTATGGTAGCCCTTGAACAGCTTTTAAAGCTTTTTCTATTAATTAGAAATTCAAGTTCTGCCTTTTAAGAGATTAGAGATGTAAACAGGACACCAGAAACAGTTTCTAGTGTTCTTAATTTAAGAGATTGATAGCTAATCTCTTTGAATTGATGAGAGATGAAGAAGAATAGATGGAGAGCCTCAACATAGCGTGTCAAAGGAGAGGAGTGGCTGCTGGTTGTTTTTCTTTTTCATAACAACACTTATATAGCTAGGTTAACACATTAAACCCTTGCCACATGTCACCCTTTGATT
Organism: Hevea brasiliensis; assembly: GCF_030052815.1. Taxonomy (NCBI): domain Eukaryota; kingdom Viridiplantae; phylum Streptophyta; class Magnoliopsida; order Malpighiales; family Euphorbiaceae; genus Hevea; species Hevea brasiliensis. Next base: position 33,779,436 of record NC_079503.1, read on the forward strand.
AGCTCTAGGTTTAAGTGACCCAATCACATTGTGCCAAGTGTTAAACCTATATTTAATCTTGATTTTAATCATCTTACATGATTAAAAAACATTTGGCAAGCTTATGTGTAATCCCATGTGTCACCATCTCATGGTGCCACGTGTCACACTGTGAAATGACCAAAATGCCCCTGTGTCTTAATTTTGAGTTCTTAACCCAAAATAATTATTTTTCTTCTTCTAATTAATTTATATCAAATATAAATTAATTAATTAATCTCTAATAATTAATTAATTAATTTCTCATTAATTAAATTTATATTTAAACACTTTAAATATAAATTTAACTTATACTATACATCTAATAATCTAGATTTGGTTTCAAGTCATGCTAGGGACTTTGCAATTTAATTGCAAACCAAACCTATTTAATTAATCAATTAAACTCTTTAATTAATTAATTAAATCATATTTAAATAGGTGATAACTTGTGTATGTGCGTGACTTACTAGGCTCATCACTAATTGGCAATGAGACATCATATCAACTCTTAATATCATCAGAACTCTTTCTTGCCATAAATGATTTCTCTAAATCATTTTATGAACCTCATAGACCATGGTTAACACCTAGCATAGCATGCCATGGCCACCCAATTAGTGATAAGCTTTACCTTAAATGAACCTATAATCATATGTTACCATGCACTAGAATCTCTCTGTTACAAAATCTCAACTCAAGCTGGAGTCATGGTTTATGTCAAACTCCATTTGCTATGAATATTATGTTCTCTTTTAATTCTAGTTTTTTATTAAAAAGATGTTCTCATCAGAAACTCTTTTCTGAATAAATCTATCTGTCCTGGCCAGGAACTTGAAACATGAAGAATAACTAAATGAACATAGGATTTTATCTCTATTTACTTAGAGGAACAGATTCCATCTTGGTCAACACCTACCTCCATATATAACTAGTAGGAGCTAACAGATGCCCATATACCCATACATAGTACAAGTATGAAAGCAGTATCAAACTCAAACTACCTATATACAAGATAATTGTGCTATCTCAGGTCTAAAGATTATATGCACTGCTATGATTTATGACAAAACATTGACAAGAGTAAACTCCATGTGCTTGTCATAAGTGTCACTGGTTCGGCCTGCTTATCATTTATAAGTGCCTATCATGTTTGTTATATGGCATGAGACTCACCATTCCATCTTATTTATATCTCATATAAATAACTTGGGAACAAATATGAATACAATCTTTCTAGATAAGTCATGTCCTTATTATGAAGTATCCTCGATTGTGAACCTATTTATGATACTTTGTGCTAGAAATATTGTCACTCATATTCTTAACAACTTAAGAATAATATTTCTAACAAAATATCAATGGACCTTTTTTATTACATATAAATATATTATGTAAACGGAAAAGTGGAAATGCCTTTTATTAATAAAAATATGTACAAGATACATAGTAAATGATATGCTCTAGGGTATACTACTAACAATTTGTGCCATGGGAATTGAGGTTATGTGTGCTGTCCAGTGTGCACTGAAGGTCTGGATATGAGTCCAGCATGTTTGGGCAGCTATAATTTGAGTTGTATAGGTTCAATTGGTACAAGGACAATTGGACATGAAATTAGACACATAATGGCACAACTTTGATGAAGGAAACCTGTCCGGAAAACAAACTTAGGATGCCCTAAAAATTGACCAAATCTGGGTGACTTACATTCTGCCTGGGCAGAATGACCAAATAAATAGTATTCATTCATTTGGTCATACCTTAGTGTAGAAAAGTCCAATTGACCTGAATTTTTACCAATAGAAAGATGAGACATAACCCTACAACTTTTATGAAGAACACAAACTAAAATTCTAAACCTAACCAATTCAAATTGCTAGTCCAATTTAGGACACTAAATCTGGCAGAACCAAATTGCCCAGAAATTCTGGGTATAGGTCAATCCGGCCAGTTATGGTAAAATGACTATAACTTGAGCTACAAAACTCCAAATGGAGTGATTCGAAAAGGAAATTAAAGAAGACACATAAAGGAACAACTTTGATGAAGAAAGTTTTGCCTAATTTCCACTGTAACAATGACCAATGGAATAGTAAACTTAGGGTATGAAATCTAAAAATTTTGAATAACATAAAATAAGCTTTGAAATGGTATTGGAAATCAATGCCAACAAAAATAAAATGCAAAATGTGGTATCTTGGTGAACTTAGGTTCAATAAATTTATTATTTATTAAAAATTCAACAATTTGAGTGAATAGCAATGTGAATAGTAATACAAAGACACAAAGTGTAAGAACTAAATTGGTAGAGGAAATTAAGGTATGAAATTTGGAATCCATGAAATGTTCATGGATTACTTGGAAAAGAAATAGTAATTCACCTAAATGCCTTAATGAACATTTAAGTTATGTGAGTATATAGTTAAGATTTATATTCCCATCACTACTAGGTCTAATAAAACATAAGTAACACTACTTGTAATATGAAATGAAATTAACTTAGATGGATTGTTGAGTATGAATGGGATGAGGTTTACATTAGGACTTATGTTTCCATTACAAATAAGATAATAACACCTTGTATGAGTTATGAAGTTATATAAATATTGTAATGAATAAATGAATCACATGAAAATATGAATGGAACATTAGTTTTCTTTATGAGAGAAAGGAAAAATGTTTTGAGCACAATGCTATATGAACACCATTGTTGTGAATTGTGATCAATGCGAGTGGTGTAAGGAATGTATGAATTTTATGATGAATGTATAAATGTTGGAATTTGTCATGAAATAATGAAGTCATAAAATACAATATATTAATATTTAATAATATTATGTGCCCTTGTATTGCCTAGACATGTGTGTCAGATTGAATAGATTGGCATGCCAATAGGGTATTGTTTTAGCAGTACTGCGAAAGGCTTTATGCCTGTATTCATAGCTTTATGCCCGCACTAATGGCTTTACGCCTGTACTTATGGCTTTTATGCCTGATTATGTGTTATCATGACTTTTTTGCCATACTGACTGCATACGTGGCTGACGTTCCGCGTCCCATGGTATGACGGCTCGAGGCACCGCGGTGGTGTCCAGTGCCAACGACCCATTATCCAGTTTAGTCAGTCTGTCATAGGTTACTTGGGCAGTGAAATTTGTTGAAATAAGGTAAGAATATTAGTAATTAAAAATATTAGAGATTAAATAAATGAGTAAGATGACCTAAATTAGAACAGTTATTTATTAGAAAGAATCGAAATGAACTGGACCGATATTAAAATTTACTTATTATGAAATAATCTGAGACAACTTATAAAATATTGACAAAATGCTAAAAGATTAGCAAAGGAAATTATAACATAAATAAATATTGCAAATGTAACTTACATAATAATATAAGCATAAATTTATTATTTTTAGATCATTTTTCTTTGTACATTATTACTGTACATTGGCAAAATAAACACTTCCAAAGAAGACTAAATTAGGATAAAACATATTAAATTTTAGAAACCGCATGTGAAGTATAAATAAATCTTAATTATCCGAATTATGTTTTGTTTCTATCTTTATTTGTATATTATTTCCTTGTTATATTATTGCACCCCTAAGCAGCAATGCTTAGTACGATGGAATTGTTTCCTTTGCGCAGGTACTGAAGCTAAAACCCAATGGACATTTGACTAGGATTTTGAGAGTCTAGATCTGTAGAGTGTCAAAGGTTGTCACCTCCTCAGCAATGCATGTAGCTAGGGCTCATGTATATCACTTTATGTATTTTGTATGTTATAAATATTTCGTATGTAGTAATTAGTATGTTATAACGTAAATTAAGAATTTGTAAGTAATATTTATGTGATGTAAATTTATAAATTGATTATTTCATATGTAATTAAATTGTATATCATGTAAATTAATGAAGATTGAAAATTATCACATATGAGTTGAGAATGAATGGAAATGAATATGAAATTGAATTATATAGAAGATATTCGAATTGATGAGAAAATTATGATTAGTATGGATAAGATTTTATTGTGAAAATATTGTTGAATTTTCAAGCAGATGAATAATGAAATGCGCCAAATAGAAATAAAATAGGGGAAACTCAGTTGGTTTCTCCATAGAGAAATAATTGATATTAAATTAAACAAATTCAAAATTACTAAAATAATAAAGTAAGATAAGATAGGGTGCTCCGACACCGAATGTAGCACACCTTGCTCTGCTGCACTGTAGTCGGGTGAGGGGTTTTATATTTAGTGGTATCAGAGCGCGGTTTAGGCATTTCTGGACCTAGATAGATTGCATATCATGCATTGCATTCATAAGAGTTGAGGTGACACTATTGCAGATCTGTATTTCCCATTTATTTTAGGTTAAGGTATGGAATAAGAGAGTGAAGAGACAATGAGATAGCGAATGAAGATGAGAAGGAGACTGTATTTAAGATGAAAAAGGATGAGTACAGAACTGTTTGAGGATAGGATTGAGACTACGGAGAAAGTGAAGTATGATAACACGAAAAGGTGTAGAAGTAAGGAGGTAGCAGTTCGTCGATTGCTTATGTTAGGTAAATTTTAAGGAAGAAATTTTTGTTAGAAGGGAAGAGTTGTAACACCCTCACTGCAGCAATTCTGTACATTCTACTATTCCGATAACCAGTGTCGTTCCAGACAGCTAGAACGTTTGAAAAAATATTTAGACTAGAGTGAGGAGTCATAAATAACCCAAATAATGGTAAGAAAAAATTTAGAAAAAATTTTAGAAATGAAAACAACAAAGTTAAATGAGCCGGTGCCCCAGTGATGGGTAACCTAGTGGGAAGTTGCGGTTTTCGTAGCTGGAAGCCCTAAACCCAGGGAAAAATTCATGAAATAATTTTTGGGACTCCAGAGAAGAGTCATTGAGGTTTCTAAGGCATTAGAATCCCAAGAAAAGACTTAGAAAAAATTTTCAATCGGTTCAGATAATTTTAATTTGTTAAGCCAAACGGAGGGCATTTTGGTCATTTCGTCTTCTGAGATGATTTTTTACTAACTTGTCCAGTTAAGTAAATAATTATTATGATCTAAAATATGAATAAATATTGCTGAAAATTGAATTGAAAATGGGTAGTAAAGAAAATAAAGGAAAATGAAAGAAAATAGGAAATATGACATCACATGATGTCATTAGTTAGGTCTCTATCAATCACAACTCAACAAGCCAATTAAAAGGAGATAAATTAGACAAAAATTGACAAACAATTTGCATCTTCTCACCATGGGCAGCCGAACCAAAGAGAAAAAAAGAGAGGAAGACCACCATTAAAGCTCCAAATGAGCTTGATTCTCTAGCCAACTACACCATAAAACCTCACCCTCTCTTCATAAAAAAATTTCCCTTACTACTAGAGCAAAGAGTTTAGTGCCATATTCTTTGCTTTTACATCTTTCTAAACATGAATTTGAGCTAAGTTAAGTTGAAAATTTGATAAAAATTGAATTAATGAGGCATGATTATGTTCCATGATGTTTTGGCAGACTTGACATGAGTTAGGGTTAGGAGAGTTCTTTGATTTAAAGTGACATATTAGCTGCCCCTAGTATAAATTGTATGATTAGTATAGCAAATTAGGAGTAAGATGCATGAATTGGAGGCTTGGTCAATTAGGGTTAGGGTTTTGAAATTTAATTTTAGTGGTGGATGAAAATGGACATAAACTAAAGTTTTAATGGTCAATTAGTGACCATTTGGCTATGTTTGATTAGGAAATGAAGTGATTTGTGCCATGGGAATTGAGGTTATGTATGCTGTCCAGTGTGCACTGCAGGTCTAGATGTGAGTTCAACATGTTTGGGCAGCTATAATTTGAGTTGTATAAGTTCAATTGGTGCAAAGCCAGTTGGTCATAAAATTAGACACATAATGGCACAACTTTGATGAAGGAAACCTGTATATAAAACAAACTTAGGATGCTCTAAAAATTAACCAAATCCGGGTGACTTACATTCTGCCTGGCCAAAATGACCAAATGAACAGTATTCATTCATTTGGTCATACCTCAGCGTAGAAAAGTCCAATTGACCTGAATTTTTACCAGTAGAAAGCTGAGACATATCCCTACAACATTTATGAAGAACACAAACTAAAATTCTGAACCTAACCAATTCAAATTGCTAGTCCAATTTAGGACACTAAATATGGCAGAACCAAATTGCCCAGAAATTCTGGGTACAGGTCAATCCGGCCAGTTATGGTAAAATGACTATAACTTGAGCTACAAAACTCCAAATGGAGTGATTAAAAAATGAAATTAAAGAAGACACATAAAGGAACAACTTTGATGAAGAAAATTTTGCCAAATTTCCACTGTAACAATGACCAATGGAATAGTAAACTTAGGGTATGAAATCTAAAAATTTTGAATAACATAAAATAAGCTTTGAAATGGTATTGGAAATCAATGCCAACAAAAATAAAATGCAAAATGTGGTATCTTGGTGAACTTAGGTTCAATAAATTTATTATGTATTAAAAAGTCAACAATTTGAGTGAATAGCAATGTGAATAGTAATACAAAGACACAAAGTGTAAGAACTAAATTGGTAGAGGAAATTAAGGTATGGAATTTGGAATCCATGAAATGTTAATGGATTACTTAGAATAGAAATAGTAATTCACCTAAATGCCTTAATGAACATTTAAGTTATGTAAGTATATAGTTAAGATTTGTATTCCCATTACTAGTAGGTCTAATAAAACATAAGTAATACCACTTGAAATATGAAATGAAATTAACCTAGATGGATTGTTGAGTAAGAATGGGATGAGGTTTACATTAGGACTTATGTTTCCATTACAAATAAGATAATAACACCTTGTATGAGTTATGAATTCATATAAATATTGTAATGAATAAATGAATCACATGAAAATATGAATGGAACATTAGTTTTCTTTATGAGAGAAAGGAAAAATGTTTTGAGTACAATGGTACATGAACAACATTGTTGTGAATTGTGATCAATGCGAATGATGTAAGGAATGTATGAATATTATGATGAATGTATAAATTATAGAATTTATCATGAAATAATGAAGTCATAAAGCACAATATATTAATATTCAATAATATTATGTGCCCTTGTATTGCCTAGACATGTGTGTCAAATTGGATAGATTGGCATGCCAATAGGGTATTGTTTTAGCAGTACTGCGAAAGGCTTTATGCCTGTATTCATGGCTTTATGCCCGCACTAATGACTTTACGCCCGTACTCATGGCTTTTATGTCCGATTGTGTGTTATCATGGCTTTTTAGCCATACTGACTGCATACGTGGTTGACGTTCTGAAGGAACGGAAGCGTGAAAAACACAAGTTTATACCATTGAATTCAAAAATTTTCACCTAGGGTCACATGCATCATGCAAGATTTATTTTTATCTATTTGATTTCAATGATAAACAACATATTAAAACTCTTTTAATATGTTTTTTGGATCTGTATTTGCCATTTAAGATTTTAAAATTAATCAGATTAATTTTAGAACTCTAGATTAAATCAAGAACGATTACACTAACCTCTTGATGCACTGCAGCGTGTCTGCGCCTTTGAGATTCGTCTTCGTGACACGGATGTTGTCCCTCTAGCTTGTCCACACCAAGAACACCTATGGCAGCCCTTGAATAGCTTCTAAAGCTTTTTCTATTAATTAGAAAATCAAGTTCTGCCTTTTAAGAGATTAAATATGTAAACAGGACACTAGAAACAATTTCTAGTGTTCTTAATTCAAGAGATTGATGGCTAATCTCTTTGAATTGATAAGAGATGAAGAAGAAGAGATAAAAACCCTCAAAGTGGAGTGACAAAGGAGTGTGGCTGCTGGTTGTGTTTTATTTTCTCATAACAACACTTAAATAGCTAGGTTAACATATTAAACCCTTGCCACATGTCACCCTTTGATTAGCTCTAGGTTTAAGTAACCCAATCACATTGTGCCAAGTGTCAAACCTATATTTAATCTTGATTTTAATCATCTTAAATGATTAAAAAACATTTGGCAAGCTTATGTGTAATCCCATGTGTCACCATCTCATGGTGCCACGTGTCACACTACAAAATGACCAAAATGCCCCTGTGTCTTAATTTTGAGTTCTCAACCCAAAATAATTATTTTTCTTCTTCTAATTAATTTATATCAAATATAAATTAATTAATTAATCTCTATTAATTAATTTCTCATTAATTAAATTCATATTTAAACACTTTAAATATAAATTTAATTTATACTACACATCCAATAATCTAGATTTGGTTTCAAGTCATGCTAGGGACTTTGCAATTTAATTGCAAACCAAACCTATTTAATTAATCAATTAAACTCTTTAATTAATTAATTAAATCATATTTAAATAGGTGATTACTTGTGTATGTGTGTGACTTACTCGGCTCATCACTAATTGGCAATGAAACATGATATCAACTCTTAATATCATCAGAACTCTTTCTTACCATAAATGATTTCTCTAAATCATTTTATGAACCTCATAGACCATGGTTAACACCTAGCATAGCATGCCATGGCCACCCAATTAGTAATAAGATTTACCTTAAATGAACCTATAATCATATGTTACCATGGACTAGAATCTCTCTGTTACAAAATCCCAACTCAAGCTGGAGTCATGGTTTATGTCAAACTCCATTTGCTATGAATATTATGTTCTCTTTTAATTCCAGTTCTTGATTAAAAAAATTTTTCTCATCAGAAACTCCTTTCTGAATAAATCTATCTGTCCTGGCCAGGAACTTGAAACATCAAGAACAATTAAATGAACATAGAATTTTATCTCTATTTACTTAGAGGAACAGATTCCATCTTGATCAACACCTACCTCCATATATAACTAGTAGGAGCCAACACATGCCCATATACCCATACACAGTACAAGTATGAAAGCAGTATCAAACTCAAACTACCTATATACAAGATAATCGTGCTATCTCAGTCTAAAGATTATATGCAATCGATATGATTTATGACAAAACATTGACAAGAGTAAACTCCATGTGCTTGTCATAAATGTCACTGGTTCGGCCTACTTATCATTTATAAGTGCCTATCATGTTTGTTATATGGCATGAGACTCACCATTCCATCTTATTTATATCTCATATAAATAACTTGGGAACAAACACGAATACAATCTTTCTGGATAAGTCATGTCCTCATTATGAAGTATCCTCAATTGTGAACCTATTTATGATACTTTGTGCTAGAAATATTGTCACTCATATTCTTAACAACTTAAGAATAATATTTCTAACAAAATATCAATGGACCTTTTCTATTACACATAAATATATTATATAAACAGAAAAGTGGAAATGCCATTTATTAATAAAATATGTACAAGATACATACTAAATGATATGCTCTAGGGCATACTACTAACAATCTCCCACTAGCACTAGAGCCATTCATTACAATATCTTAGACCTATCTTCTCAAGATGTCGGTCTAACTGAGTCTGTGACATAGGCTTAGTGAATGGATCAGCTGGATTTTCAGTTGATGCTATTTTCTGTATGGCTATATCGCCTTGCCCAGCTATATCTCTGATAATGTGGTAGTGCCTTTCTATGTGTTTGGATTTTGGGTGAGACCTTAGTTCCTTAGCTCAGATGATCGCTCCATTGTTGTCACGGTGTAGTGAAACCGCGACTCAATGGAAGGAACTACTGTAAGTTCTGTCACGAACTTCTTTATGCAAACTTTTCCTTTGCAAGATCTCGATGCAAAGAATATACTCGACCTACGTAGTGGAATCTGCAATGTGCTCGCTTGGAACTCTTCCAACCGATCGCACCTCCATTATAAAAGAATACATATCCAGAGGTAGACTTTCTATCATCGATATCTGATTGGAAATCAGAATCAGTATAACCATCCAATTGCAAGTCTCCACCTCCATAAATCAAGAATAAATCCTTAGTTCTTCTCAAGTACTTAAGGATATTCTTGATACTATCGATGTTCCAAACTGGATTGGATTGATACCGCTAGTCAAACTAACAAAGATATGCGATATCCGGCCTAGTACACAACATTGCATACATTAAACTTCCAATAACCGAAGCATATGGAATCCTAGCCATCTTATCTCTTTCTTCAGGTGTCTTTGGAGACATCTCTTTAGAAAGATGGATACCATGTCTCACTGGTAACAATCCTCTCTTGGAATCAAGCATGTTAAACCTCTTTAACACCTTTTCAAAGTATAGACTTTGGGATAAACCAATTATTCTTTTCGCTCTATCTCTATAGATGCGAATCCCAAGAATATAGGTTGCCTCCCCTAAGTCTTTCATGGAGAATGTATTTGACAACCATACCTTTATAGTCGTCAACATACCTGTGTCATTACCCATCAACAGTACGTCATCCACATATAAGACAAGGAAAGTGATAGCACTGTCACTAACCTTCTTATTTACACATGGCTCATCCTCATTTTTGATAAAACCAAAGGATTTAATGGCTTCATCAAAACGGATGTTCCAACTCCTCGAAGCTTGTTTCAACCCATAAGTGGATCGCTTTAGCTTGCATACCTTGGAACCATCTTGGGATTCAAATCCCCTAGGTTGTTCCATGAAAATGTTTTCTTCAATGTATCCATTGAAAAAAAAAACTGTTTTGACATCCATCTGCCAAATCTCATAATCATAGTATGCAGCTATTGCTAGTAAAATCCTAATTGATTTAAGCATGGCAACAGGCGAGAAAATCTCCTCATAGTCGATTCCTTTCCTTTGGCGAAACCCTTTCGCTACTAGCCTTGCCTTATAGGTCTCTACCTTTCCATCAGAACCAATTTTCTTCTTGAAAACCCATTTGTTCCTTATAGGTATAATACCTTCAGGTGGGTCAATAAGATCCCAAACTTGATTCTTATACATGGAATCAATCTCGGATTTCATAGCATCAATCCATTTTGAAGAGTCTATATCTGATATAGCTTCTTCATAGGTAAGTGGATCATCTCCATGATATACTTCTTCATGAGTAGACAACTCTTGTTCTTCTTCATGAAGAAAACCATATCTCACTGGTGGGTGAGATACCCTGGTTGTTCTACGAGGAACAGCTGTAGATGTTTCATCAACGGGTATAGGTTGAATAGATGGATCTATATCCATCTGACCATTGGTTGGTCAGAATTCTCCAATTCTAACTCTATTTGCCTTCCTTTGCCTCCTTCTTGAACAAACTGTTGTTCAAGAAATGTGGCATCTCTACTTATCACAACCTTTTGTGAAGTAGGCAAATAAAAATAATATCCAAACCTATCTTTTGGATATCCAACAAATCGACCTTTTTCTGATCTGGTCTCCAATTTATCAGTGTTCAGCTTTTTGATATAAGCTGGACAACCCCAAATCTTAACATGCTTAAGACTTGGTTTTCTTCCATGCCATATCTCATAAGGTGTGGAAGAAACTGATTTTGATGGAATCCTATTCAGAATATACAAAGCTGATTCTAATGCAAATCCCCAAAAGGAGATTGGCATATCAGTATAGCTCATCATACTACGTACCATATCCAATAGGGTACGATTTCTCCTTTCAGATACACCATTCAGCTGTGGCATTCCTAGAGGAGTCAGCTGAGAAACAATGCCATGCTCTCTTAAGTATTCATCAAATTCAGTACTCAAATATTCACCTCCACAATCTGATCGAAGAGCTTTAATATTCTTTCCTGTTTGATTTTCTACTTCAGATTTAAATTCTTTGAACTTTTCAAAAGATTCATGTTTTTATTTCATCAAATACAAATACCCAAACCTTGATTTATCATCAGTAAAGGTAATAAAATAATGAAAGCCCCCTCTAGCCATTTCTTTAAATGGACCACATACATCACTATGTATTAGCTCCAAAATATTTTCAGCTCTTAGCCCCTGTCCAACAAAGGGTGATCTAGTCATTTTGCCCTGAAGGCAAGATTCACAAGTTGGAGTAGGCTCAGAGCCCAATGAGGATAGAATCCCCATTTTCTCCAATTTTGTAATCCTATCTTCTACAACATGACGTAACCTTAAGTGCCAAATATATTTTGAACTTGAGTTGGTTTTCACCACGGCATTGCATTCATTTAGATTGCTATACTCTGGCCAGTGGAAACACTTTCTTACTGGTAATGGAAACACTTTCTTATTGGCAATGGAAACACTTTCCTATTGGTAGTGGAAACACTTTCCTTTGCCTTCATCAGCTTTAGTCTTCCTTTTCTGTTTAGCTATTTTCTTAGAAGGACCAGGAATCTGAGGTTTCTTTTTCTTATTGCCCTTCTTCTTGTTGGACTTTCCAGCAAAAGAAGATGCAGCCAAAGCTACCTCTTTTCCTTTATTGCCTGGCATATTCTTTTGGGCAATAACCAGCATGTTGAGTAAACCAGCTAAGGTGCATTCCTGTTGAGTCATATGGAAATTTGTCACAAAATTCCCAAAAGTCTCAGGAAGGGACTGAAGGATCAAATCCGTCTGTAGTTGGAAATCCATGTTCAAGTCAAGATATTCCAACTGCTCAATCAGCCTAATCATCTTGTGGACATGATCCCCAACATTCTGTCCCTCAGACATCCTCATGCAGAACAGCTGCCTAGATATCTCATACCTAGCATTCCTGCTGTGCTCACCATACAACTCTTGTAGGTGAAGGAGGATCTCACTCGCACTTTGCATGTTCTCATGTTGCTTCTGTAACTCATTACTCATGGAAGCAAGCATGTAACACTTAGCTCTCATATCATGCTCCTTCCACTTGTCCAAAGTTTCATGTTCCTCTTGTGTGGCCTCTGGAGGTAAGGGACCAGGAACATTTGAATCTAGAACATATCCTATATGTTCAAGGTTCAGGACAAGTTTCAAATTTCTTAGCCAATCAGACAGATTAGGTCCTGTCAACCTATTGTGATCAAGTGTGCTTGCAAGGATATTGGATGGTGGTGGTTGTTTTGTGCTTATTTTTATCAGAAAATTAACTGCAGAAAATAACCAGATTAATTAGTAAATGTATCATGTAATTAACCAAAATGATTATGGTCTTTTAATCAAATTGGTCCTCCCACTAACTTAGCGAATCCTACACTTCCAAAGTAGAAAACGGAAATCCTAGTTGGATGGATTTCTAGTGGGTGATTGAATTCTTATAATTCTATTAATCATCCTCAGGTACATCCATTATTGGAATTACAATAAACTATAAGTGAGCAACTCCTTGCCCATCACATCTCATGTGAGGTTCAATCCTTTACCTAGCCCCTAATGCTCAAAATCTCAGGTACATCCATTATTGACTTATCTTGCATTAGTTAAGTTGATCCCATTGAGCCAGTAATTATGCAAATAATTTTAATGTCCTCAGGTACATCCAATATTGGCCACCAAACCATTTACATATTTACAACATCTCATGCTTAACAATTATTCTTAAGAAAATCTCTTAAATTAATTGCATCTCATGCAACTATTTAAAATTTCTTAAAATAATTGCCCCAATGGAGGGCCTATGTTATAATTACTTTAATTATAGCATATCCAACTTAATCATTTGTTTGGAAGATTTTATGGTCATTCTAATTACTATTAAGGTCTCACTTTGCACATTATCCATTTAGCATGCATATATCATATAATTGCATACATTCCCATACATCTAATGCATTCATGGATAAGCAGTAAATATGGTATGATCATGGACTTTCTAAGGGATTCAATTCTGAGCCACCAAGAATTGAATCAGGGCATTCCTAGGTGCATTTCATTCATTCATTTTACAAGAGTTGCTGAAGGAGTACATAATCAACACTTGATCTTGAATTCCTCCCACTGGTCCCACCAATGCTCTTGACCTCCTTGAACTTCTTGCAATCCAATATTACATAGTAATCCTTGGCATACCAAGGCGAATTTACAAGAACTTAAATAAATAAAATTACAACCCAAAAATTATTACAAACTTAATAATACATGCCCAAAATAAATTAAAATAAATTAATTAATTTACAATCCCAAAGAAACATAAAAGAAATAAATCCAATCACATTGGTCTTTTATAGTCCATGATCATCCATCATGCATATCACTATTTAACAATTAAATAAAACATACATACTTAAATTAAATTGAATATCTCATATTCAACTTAAAAATTCAGATTTGAATATGATTCAAATAAATTTAAAAATTCAGATTTGAATCTCATTCAAACAAATTTAAAAATTCAGATTTGAATCACATTCAAACAACTTCAAAAATTCAGATTTGATTCACATTCAAAAATTTTTTAAAAAATCAGATTTGAATCACATTCAAACATTTTTTAAAAAATCAGATCTGAATTTTATTCAATCAATTTTAAAAAATCAGATTTAAATATGATTCAAACAACTTTAAAAATTCAGATTTGAATCACATTCAAAAAACTTTTAAAATTCAGATTTGAATCACATTCAAACAATTTTTAAAATTCTGATTTGAATCATAATTTAATTGTGTGATAAAAACTACTAATTAAACACTTTAATTAGTCAAAGAATAGGCCTTAGATCATACAACAATTGTAGAATTAAAAGCCAAACCTTAAACTACCCATGGAAGCCAAACCATGCGCACCATTGATGGTGTTTTTTCAAGTATGCCGCCAACTTGCTTTGCAACCAGCAATGAACTTTTGATCTCATGATCAAACACACAATTAAATCATACAATCAACAATCTAAATGGCAAATATAGTGGCTCTGATACCAATTGAAGGAACGGAAGCGTGAAAAACACAAGTTTATACCATTGAATTCAAAAATTTTCACCTAGGGTCACATGCATCATGCAAGATTTATTTTTATCTATTTGATTTCAATGATAAACAACATATTAAAACTCTTTTAATATGTTTTTTGGATCTGTATTTGTCATTTAAGATTTTAAAATTAATCAGATTAATTTTAGAACTCTAAATTAAATCAAGAACGATTACATTAACCTCTTGATGCACTGCAGCGTGTCTGCGCCTTTGAGATTCGTCTTCAGGACACCAGATGTTGTCCCTCTAGCTTGTCCACACCAAGAACACCTATGGCAGCCCTTGAATAGCTTCTAAAGCTTTTTCTATTAATTAGAAAATCAAGTTCTGCCTTTTAAGAGATTAAATATGTAAACAGGACACTAGAAACAATTTCTAGTGTTCTTAATTCAAGAGATTGATGGCTAATCTCTTTGAATTGATAAGAGATGAAGAAGAAGAGATAAAAACCCTCAAAGTGGCGTGACAAAGGAGTGTGGCTGCTGGTTGTGTTTTATTTTCTCATAACAACACTTAAATAGCTAGGTTAACACATTAAACCCTTGCCACATGTCACCCTTTGATTAGCTCTAGGTTTAAGTGACCCAATCACATTGTGCCAAGTGTCAAACCTATATTTAATCTTGATTTTAATCATCTTACATGATTAAAAAACATTTGGCAAGCTTATGTGTAATCCCATGTGTCACCATCTCATGGTGCCACGTGTCACACTACAAAATGACCAAAATGCCCCTGTGTCTTAATTTTGAGTTCTCAACCCAAAATAATTATTTTTCTTCTTCTAATTAATTTATATCAAATATAAATTAATTAATTAATCTCTATTAATTAATTTCTCATTAATTAAATTCATATTTAAACACTTTAAATATAAATTTAATTTATACTACACATCCAATAATCTAGATTTGGTTTCAAGTCATGCTAGGGACTTTGCAATTTAATTGCAAACCAAACCTATTTAATTAATCAATTAAACTCTTTAATTAGTTAATTAAATCATATTTAAATAGGTGATTACTTGTGTATGTGTGTGACTTACTAGGCTCATCACTAATTGGCAATGAGACATTATATCAACTCTTAATATCATCAGAACTCTTTCTTACCATAAATGATTTCTCTAAATCATTTTATGAACCTCATAGACCATGGTTAACACCTAGCATAGCATGCCATGGCCACCCAATTAGTAATAAGATTTACCTTAAATGAACCTATAATCATATGTTACCATGCACTAGAATCTCTCTGTTACAAAATCCCAACTCAAGCTGGAGTCATGGTTTATGCCAAACTCCATTTGCTATGAATATTATGTTCTCTTTTAATTCTAGTTCTTGATTAAAAAAAATTTTCTCATCAGAAACTCTTTTCTGAATAAATCTATCTGTCCTGGCCAGGAACTTGAAACATCAAGAACAATTAAATGAACATAGAATTTTATCTCTATTTACTTAGAGGAACAGATTCCATCTTGATCAACACCTACCTCCATATATAACTAGTAGGAGCCAACACATGCCCATATACCCATACACAGTACAAGTATGAAAGCAGTATCAAACTCAAACTACCTATATACAAGATAACTGTGCTATCTCAGGTCTAAAGAGTATATGCACTGATATGATTTATGAAATAACATTGACAAGAGTAAACTCCATGTACTTGTCATAAATGTCACTGGTTCGGCCTACTTATCATTTATAAGTGCCTATCATGTTTGTTATATGGCATGAGACTCACCATTCCATCTTATTTATATCTCATATAAATAACTTGGGAACAAACACGAATACAATTTTTCTGGATAAGTCATGTCCTCATTATGAAGTATCCTCGATTGTGAACCTATTTATGATACTTTGTGCTAGAAATATTGTCACTCATATTCTTAACAACTTAAGAATAATATTTCTAACAAAATATCAATGGACCTTTTCTATTACACATAAATATATTATATAAACAGAAAATTGGAAATGTCATTTATTAATAAAATATGTACAAGATACATACTAAATGATATGCTCTAGGGCATACTACTAACACGTTCTGCGTCCCATGGTATGACAGCCCGAGGCACCGCAGTGTCTAGTGCCAAAGACCCATTATCCAGTTTAGTCAGCCTATCATGGTTACTTGGGCAGTGAAATTTATTAAAATAAGTTAAGAATATTAGTAATTAAAAATATCATAGATTAAATAAATGAGTAAGATGACCTAAAATAAATTAGAATAGTTATTTATTAGAAAGAATCGAAATGAATTGGACCCATATTAAAATTTACTTATTATGAAATAATCTGAGACAACCTAGAAAGTATTGAGAAAATGCTAAAAGAATAGCAAAGGAAATTATAACATAAATAAATATTGCAAATGTGACTTACAAAATAATATAAGCATAAATTTATTATTTTTAGATCATTTTTCTTTGTACATTATTATTGTATATTGGCGAAATAAACATTTCCAAATAAGACTAAATTAGGATAAAACATATTAAATTTTAGAAACCGCATATGAAGTATAAATAAATCTTAATTATCCGAATTACGTTTTGTTTCTATCTTTATTTGTATATTATTTCCTTGTTATATTATTACACCACTAAGCAGCAATGCTTAGCGCAATGGAATTATTTCCTTTACGCAGTTACTAAAGCTAAAACCCAATGGACATTTGACTGGGGATTTTGAGAGTCCAGATCTTCAGAGTGTCAAAGGTTGTCTCCTCCTCAGCAATGCATGTAGCTAGGGCCCATGTATATCACTTTATGTATTTTGTATGTTATAAATATTTCGTATGTTGTAATTAATATGTTGTAATGTAAATTAAGAATTTGTAAGTAATATTTATGTGATGTAAATTTATAAATTGATTATTTCATATGTAATTAAATTGTATATCATGTAAATTAATAAAAATTGAAAATTATCACATGTGAGTTGAGAATGAATGGAAATGAATATGAAATTGAATTATATAGAGGATATTGGAATTGATGAGATAATTATGATTAGTATAGATAAGATTTTATTATAAAAATATTGTTGAATTTTCAAGCAGATGAATAATGAAATGTGCCAAATAGAAATAAAATAGGGAAAACTCCGCTGGTTTCTCTATAGAGAAATAATTGATATTAAATTAAACAATTCAAAATTACTAAAATAATAAAGTAAGATAAGATAGGGTGTTCTGACACCGAATGCAGCACACTTTGCGCGGCTACACTGTAGTCGGGTGAGGGGTGTTTCACACACACCTTGGACAGCATGTTGGGAGCAAAAAGAAGGAAGTTTAGTGAAGTTTGATCAAGTCCAAGTTGAGTTTAGTGCTAGTTTTTCATTCTTTTCTTTATTAAACTATGTTTTAAGGTTAAGTTAAGTTTAATAGTGAAGAAATTTGAAGAAATGGTTGAGTTATGGGACTGTCCATTTTTGGTAGCCATGGGAGGTGAGTTTGCTCATGTTTTTCCTACATGTAATTGATGAGAATCAGGATTGATTTGGTTAAATTGATGTTTTAGCAACTTACTTCCCATGTATGTATATTGAGCACTTGAATTTAGGGGTTTGGCAAGTATATTTGAAAGCCTTGGCATATGGCCACTTTCGGTAGACTTGAATTTTATGGATTAATGTTTGATTTCATGAATTCAAATGATGAATTATGGTATTGATGGATTGAGGGCAGTATATGGAAGTAATGGTTGAAATTGTATGTAGTAAAAGTAAGTGATTTCATATATATGTGAATGTGGAATGTAACTTTGAGAATTAAAGTTGTAATATGTGTATCGAAAATGTGTATATTCTATCCAAAATGACCATGTTGAGATGTGATGAATGATGTTAGTATCTTATAAATCCATAAATTTAGTAAGGAAAGTTAGGGTGAAGCAAGTAGGATGCGTGATGGTTGTGTATTTGATGAAGTGTATAAGGGCAGTATACAATTGAGCTTATAATCTGATTTGTGCGACCCAATTGGTATGAGGCCAATTGGAGGTAAAACTAGACTCAATATGGACCAACTTTCATTTAGAAAGCTTGCTAAAATTCTGTCCAACAAAGGACCTGAAACTTGACCTAATCTGGAATTGGTAACTTGGCAAACCCAGAATTTGACCATTTGAATAGTAATCAGTCTTTTGGCCATAACTCACTCAAAATAGGTCCAAATGACCTGAAATTTATACCGCTAGAAAGCTTAGACATAGGGCTACATCTTTTGTAGAGATAACCAAACCCAAAAATGACAATAAGCAAGCTAAAATGCTTGCACAATTTCGGGTATAAAACCTACCAGAATTGGAAATGACCTAAAAATGACCTAAGTTCACAATAAAAAGGCAATTTGACCAGCAATAATAAAATGACCATAACTTGGTCCATAGAACTCCAAATGACATGAAATCAGTCCCAAAATTTCAATAAGACATAGATCTAAAATATTGGTGATTTGACCAAAACCCAAAAATCAAGAGAACTAGGTCAATTAACTTGATTAAATTGACATACTAAATCTAGAATTAGCACATTTGACCATAAAATCCAGAAAATTCAAATAAGCATATCTCCCACCAGAAGTGTCCAATTTAAATGAGCCATACCAATCTAGAAAGCTAAGAAAGAGACCTAAAACATTATTTTAGACAACTTCCTCAAATTATAAATATATAAGGCGAGAATTTAAGGTCAAAACCATTGACCTAATTGAGGATCATGCCAATATAGGACCTTTGAGTCCAAGTTAACAATTTGTCTATAAAGAATTCTATAAGACTTGAAAAATGGTAAACAAAATTTTTGGTTGTCCCTAACACATAGGGAAACAATACTTATGAAGAATTCTAGACCTCAATGTGATTACAAACAATCCAAATAAATTAGTAAAATCAGAACCGAAAATGCCTAAAAGGAAACTAAAATTTAGATTTGACCTAGTTATGGTTAATTGACCATAACTTGAGCTATACAACTCCAAATAGAGTGATTCAAAAAGGAAATTAAAGAAGACACAATGAGAAACAATTTAATGAAGAGAAATCTATTAAATTTACACTGTAGCTTGGTCCAATAAATAGTAAACATTGGCCATGAAATCGGGAAAATGGCAATAAAATGCAATAAGCTTTAAAATGAAATTGGTAATATATACCAACACTTAGAGACTATAAAATGTGAAAAATTGAGAACATTAAAATTAATTCACCTAGTGTGTATTAATTGTCAACATTATAGGTTGACTAATGAAATGATGAAGGGAATAGTAGCAAGAAAATTTAGATATTGGATTTTATTGTTAGAAATAATTTAATTGAGTACTGAAACACTTTAAATTGTGTGTTTCAATTGAAAAGGATATTGAAAAGCATAAGGAAAATTGAGTCAAGGCCTAGAGGTGACTCAATCAAGTCTATGCATAAAACTTTTTATATTCACTGCTTTTACTAGAAAATTTATTTGAAGAAATGAGTTATGAATAATTTTTTATTGTTTTGGCTTTGGGAATTTTATTTGGAAATTATTGTGTTGCCTACTTTGCAAATGGAAATTTTGAGATAAAATGTGACTTGTGGTTTGTATGAAATATTTAAATATAGTGATTTGGATTTGTTTTGATTCACACTTGGTATGACAATATTACTATGTTCCTCCTCCATTTATGGGGTGAGTATGACTATATTCCTCCCTCTCTGACTTGCTAGTCTGAGGTGAGTATGGATGAGTACTCATTATCTAGCTAGTCACCTCCCTCATTGATTTTGATTAGTGGGGTGAGTATGCTTTGTCGTGATGTACAACACGGCATGTTCGAAAAATTTTTGTTATATGAGCTTTGAAAATTATGACATGAAATTGTGAATTATTTGAATTGTAAATTATCAATAAAAGTTTTATATACCACATTTTAAATTATTATTATGCACCACTAAGTAAATTTTACTCAGCGATAGCTTTTTCATTGGTGTCGCAAGTAGATCGACAGATAAAGTAGCAGAGTAGGCTGCTTGTGACTTCGCTTTGGGATTTTGTCGGGTATATTGAGTATACCACTTCCTAGTAAATATTATTGTAATGTATGTGAACTGTATATATATATATATTGTACTTAATCTTGAGCAGTTGTAAAATAAAGTTTTAAATTAATTTGGCTTGTCAAAATGTTGTATTACAATTCTATTATTTCAGCTTTTGAAATACTCATTTATTTTGCACTTTAACTTTGAAATTGCTGAAAATGATATTGAATTGAGTTTAAACTGTGTTGAGGACACTGACTTAAGTTGAGCCATATTAGAGTTTAGGATTGAACAAATATATTGGAAGTGTTTTTTACAGGTTTTTGAAGAACTGTTTTGCCCCAAATACAGATGGCACTCTGCCAAAATTTTTACAGATATTATTGATACTTCAGATTTGTTATTTGATTTCACTTTAGTTAAAAAAAATTTTTTAACACCTGTCAAAAGTGCTCACCACTGTAAAAAGAAATAAGAAAAGGTTTAAAATCCCTTATAGTGTATTTAATGGGTTATCAGTAGACGAAGTTTGATAATTCATTAGGTATACTACGGGATCATGTTATGCCTTATGGAGGGGTAAGGTGTGACTTGTTTTAGTGGTATCAGAGCAATTTTTAAAATTCTATTTTGACTTGTAATTTGAATTTTTTTTTTCTTCATAGTACAACTGCTCAATGTCATGGTTTGATACATACAGTACATTACATTATAAATATGCACTAAAGGGAGGAAATCTTCTTGTGTTATTTGTTCAGGAGGTATAATATCCTCTAATTGACTATGGAAGAAGAGGACCATTCAGTAGATCAATTAGTAGAGGCTGAGGTGCAAGGGGAAGCCCCAGCCCTTAAAAATGTGAATGGATCAGCTGCACCAACCCCCTTACCACAGTTTCCTACTCAATTTGCTCAGCAGATGGGTGTGATTTTCCAACAGATGGTTGGTAACATGCTTACTCAAGCCCCACTACAGACACCAGTAGTACAATCACAGCCTTCAACTAGGCAGTACGACAAGCTGATTAAGTATGGGGCTACTGAGTTCAAGGGGACAGTGGATCCGCTAGAGGCAGAACAATGGTTGGAAAGGATGGAAAGAGTTTTTAAGAAGCTGCACTGCACCGATGAGCTGAAGTTTGAATACTCAG
This sequence comes from Hevea brasiliensis, assembly GCF_030052815.1. Lineage (NCBI taxonomy): Eukaryota > Viridiplantae > Streptophyta > Magnoliopsida > Malpighiales > Euphorbiaceae > Hevea > Hevea brasiliensis. The sequence goes on from NC_079503.1 coordinate 33,801,503, forward strand.
TTTCACTTTGAAGGAGCGAAAGCATGAAAAACACAAGTTTATATCATTGAATTGAAAATTTTTTTCACCTAGGGTCACATGCATCATGCAAGATTCATTTTTATCTATTTGATTTCAATGATGAATAGTACATTAAAACTCTTTTATTATGTTTTTTTTGATCTAGATTTGCCATTTAAGATTTTAGAATTAATTAGATTAATTCATTAGAACCCTAGATTAGATCAAGAAAAAGTGCACTAACCTTTTGATGCACTGCAGTGTGTTTGGCACCTTTGGGATGCATCTTAGGACACCAGATGTTGTCCCTCTAGCTTGTCCACACCAAGATCACCTATGGCAGCCCTTGAACAGGTTCTAAAGCTTTTTCTATGAATTAGAAAATCAAGTTTTGCCTTTTGAGAGATTACAGATGTAAACAAGACACTAGAAATAATTTTTAATATTTTTAATTCAAGAGATTGTTTGCTAATTTCTTTGAATTGATGAGAGATGAAGAAGAAGAGAAGGGAGAGTGTTCTTTAGGTGGTGGCACCAAGGAGTAAGTGGCAGCTTGTGTTTTTGTTCTTTCATCCCTACACTTATATTGCTATGTCACCACTTAAAACCCTTGCCACATATCACTCTCTGATTGGTTCTAGGTTTAATTGACCCAATCACATTGTGCCAAGTGTCAAACATATATTGTAACATCCCCACTATTCGTGTTCTGTATGTTCTGTTACTCCGATGACCTAATGTCAGTCCGGGCAAGTCAGGATGTCTAGAACTACACTTTGGTGATAGTGAACAGACATATAAAGATGAAATAAATAAAAATAAAATACAAGAAAAAACAAAGAAAAATGAGAAAGAGAAAATGAAACTAAGTTAAACGAGCTGGCACCGCAGCAATGGGTGACCACACCGGGAAGGCTGTTGCCGACCCCAGGACCGCGGGGAACCCTTGGAATTAAATTTTAGGACATAAGTAATGGTTTATTGAAATATAATTAACACTAGAAATATCAAAGAAAAATTAATAAATTAGTACAAAGAAAAATAAAAAATCGAGAAACAGACAAAAATCGGTGTTACCGAAAAATCGAAAATACAACTTGAAGTGAGCCATTTTGGTCATTTGACACCTAGAGTTACCTTTCGACCTCAATGTCCATTAAAAATAAATGATATTACACTTTAGAAATGTCATGAAAAATTAAATTGTGATACATTATGTAAATAGTGAAAAAAGGGAGATAAATGTGCAAATAATGGAACTTGAAATAATTAAACAATAAAAAATAGGATGAGTGCTCCATTAACTCCTAACTTGGGAGACATATTGGACCTTGGGACAGCAGATTCCATTCATTCTCATCTTCATCTTCAACCTCACTCTCACAAGCCCAAAGGAAGCCTCCATGGAAGCACCATTGCCGCCCCACATGCAAGCTCCATTGGTGCATGATCAAGCCATCCTTTCCACTTGGATCCTTCATTAAAACTTGCCTACTCACCTTGGGGAAGATATTGGCAACAAGAAAAATAAGATTTGGTGAAGTTTGAAACAAGCTCCAAAAGTGTAAGTGTCCAAATCTTCTCCCTAGCTTTAGTAAACTTTGTGTTTAGGTTTAGGTGAGTACTTTGGTGAAGAGAAATGAAGAAAATATTAAGAAATGAACTTGTCCATTTTCTGCAGCCATGAAGATTTGTTGTATTTGAGTTTTGTTTACCACTAATGGATGGGATTTAAGGTTGATTAACTCAAATGGAAGTTGTAGTAGGTTAATGTCTAAGGATGTGTATGTTAGTGCTTGAATTAAGGGTTTAAAAGTGGGACTTTGGTACTTTAGTAAACTGCGATGTTGGGCAGCCTTAAATAGCATGAATTTGTGTGTGAGTTGATGAAACTTATTAGTGAAATATGATGGTGTTGAATGGTGGGTAGTTTGTATAATTGCCATGGAAGTGTATGTGTAATATAAGTGTTAGTGTACATTAAATTTGGGTGAATGTAAATGTTGAACTTTAATGGTGTATTGTGTGCATTGACCACTCGAGTGTTCTACCCAAAATGCTTGCTGGAATTGTGTACAATATATATAGAAGTGCCATGATTAAATGTTAAAGTATTGGGAGGAGGAGGATTGTCAAAATTAAAATGTGTGATGTTCAAATGTAGGTTGTGTATGTTGGCAGCAGCTAAATTAAGTCATAATGTTAGTAGTATGCCCTAGAGCATATCATTTAGTATGTATCTTGTACATGTTTTTATTAATAAAAGGCATCTCCACTTTTTCGTTTACATAAGATATTTTTATGTAATAGAAAAGGTCCATTGATATTTTGTTAGAAATTCTATTCTTAAGTTGTTAAGAATATGAGTGACAGTATTTCTAGTACAAAGTATCATAAATAGGTTCACAATCAAGGATACTTCATAATAAGGACATAACTTATCCAGAAAGATTGTATTCATGTTTGTTCCCAAGTTATTTATATGAGATATAAATAAAATGGAATGGTGAGTCTCATGCCATACGATAAACATGATAGGCACTTATAAATAATAAGTAGGCCGAATCAGTGACACTTATGATAAGCACATGGAGTTTACTCTTGTCAATGTTTTGTCATAAATCATATCAGTGCATATAATCTTCAAACTTGAGATAGCACAGTTATCTTATATATAGATAGTTTGAGTTTGTTACTGCTTTCATACTTGCACTGTGTATGGGTATATGGGCATGTGTTGGCTCCTACTAGTTATATATGGAGGTAGGTGTTGATCAAGATGGAATCTATTCCTCTAAGTAAATAGAGATAAAATCCTATGTTCATTTAATTATTCTTGATGTTTCAAGTTCCTGGCCAGGACAGATAGATTTAATCAGAAAAGAGTTTCTGATGAGAAAATCTTTTTAATCAAGAACTGGAATTAAAAGAGAACATAATATTCATAGCAAATGGAGTTTGACATAAACCATGACTCCAGCTTGAGTTGGGATTTTGTAACAGAGAGATTTTAGTGCATGGTAACATATGATTATAGATTCATCTAAGGTAAATCTTATTACTAATTGGGTGGCCATGGCATGCTATGCTAGGTATTAACCATGGTCTATGAGGTGCATAAAATGATTTAGAGAAATCATTTATGGTAAGAAAGAGTTCTGATGATATTAAGAGTTAATATCGTGTCTCATTGCCAATTAGTGATGAGCCTAGTAAGTCACACACATACACAAGTAATCACATAATTAAATATGATTTAATTAATTAATTAAAGAGTTTAATTGATTAATTAAATAGGTTTGGTTTGCAATTAGATTGCAAAGTCCCTAGCATGACTTGAAACCAAATCTAGGTTATTGGATGTACAGTATAAGTTAAATTTATATTTGAAGTGTTTAAATATGAATTTAATTAATGAGAAATTAATTAATAAAGATTAATTAATTAATTTATATTTGATATAAATTGATTAGAAGAAGAGAAATAATTATTTTGGGTTGAGAACTCAAAATTAAGACATAGGGGCATTTTGGTCATTTCGCAGAGTGACATGTGGCACCATGAGATGGTGACACATGGCACTGCACATAAGCTTGCCAAATGTCTTTTAATCATATAAGATGATTACAATTAAGATTAAATATAGGTTTTGACACTTGGCACAATGTGACTGGGTCAATTAAACCTAGAACCAATTATAGGGTGACATGTGACAAGGGTTTAATGTGTTGACCTAGCTATATAAGGGTTGTTATAAGAAAATAACACAACCAGTTACTGCTCTCATTGGTGCCGCCACCCAAAGCTCTCCCCTCTATTCTTCTTCATCTCTCATCAATTCAAAGAGATTAGCCATCAATCTCTTGAATTAAAAATACTAGAAATTATTTTTAGTGTCCTGTTTACATCTTTAATCTCTTAAAAGGCATAACTTGATTTTCTAAATAATATAAAAACCTTTAGAAGCTGTTCAAGGGCTGCCATAGCTGTTCTTGGTGTGGACAAGCTAAAGGGACAATATCTGGTATCCTGAAGACGAATCTCAAAGGCGCAAATACACTGCAGTGCATCAAGAGGTTAGTGTGTTTGTTCTTGATTTAATCTAGGGTTCTAAAATTAATCTGATTAATTTTAAAATCTTAAATGGCAATTACAAATCCAAAAACATATTAAAAGAGTTTTAATATGTTGTTTATCATTGAAATCAAATAGATAAAAATAAATCTTGCATGATGCATGTGACCCTAGGTGAAAATTTTTGAATTCAATGGTATAAACTTGTGTTTTTCACGCTTTCATTCCTTCAATTGGTATCAGAGCCACTATATTTGCCATTTAGATTGTTGATTATATGATTTATTTGTGTGTTTTGATCATGAGATGATTGATCCATTGGTGGTTGGATCAAGAGCTATGGCGGCCTGCTTGATCTTCCATCTTTGGTGCGCATTCTTTGTGGTATCCCATGGTGCGCATGGTTTGATTCTTGATTTTGCAATTGCTGTATGATCTAAAAAAAAATCATCCTATGTCTAATTAAATTGTTTAATTAGAATTTTAATCACACAATTAAATTTTGATTCAAATCAGAATTTTAAAAATTATTTGAATGTGATTAAAATCTAAATTTTAAAAGTTGTTTGAATGTGATTAAAATCTGAATTTTTAAAGTTGTTTGAACCATATTCAAATCTGAATTTTTAAAGTTGATTGAATAATATTCAGATCTGATTTTTTAAAAAATGTTTGAATGTGATTCAAATATGATTTTTTAAGAAATGTTTGAATGTGATTAAAATCTGAATTTTTAAGGTTGTTTGAATGTGATTCAAATATGAATTTTTAAATTTATTTGAATAAGATTCAAATATAAATTTTTAAATTTATTTGAATCATATTCAAATCTGGATTTTTAAGTTGAATATGAGATATTCAATTTAATTTAAGTATGTATGTTTTATTTAATTGTTAAATAGTGATATGCATGATGGATGATAATGGACTATAAAAGACCAATGTAATTGGATTTATTTCTTTTATGTTTTTTTGGGATTGTAAATTAATTAATTAATTTTAATTTATTTTGGGCATGTATTATTAAGTTTGTAATAATTATTAAGTTATGATAAGAAAATAACACAACCAGTTGCTGCTGTCATTGGTTCCACCACCCAAGGCTCTCCCCTCTCTTCTTCTTCATCTCTCATCAATTCAAAGAGATTAGCCATCAATCTCTTGAATTAAAAATACTAGAAATTATTTCTAGTGTCCTGTTTACATCTTTAATCTCTTAAAAGGCAGAACTTGATGTTCTAAATAATATAAAAAGCTTTAGAAGCTGTTCAAGGGCTACCATAGGTGTTCTTGGTGTAGACAAGCTAGAGGGACAACATCTGGTGTCCTGAAGACGAATCTCAAAGGCACAAATACACTGCAGTGCATCAAGAGGTTAGTGTGTTTGTTCTTGATTTAATCTAAGGTTCTAAAATTAATCTGATTAATTTTAAAATCTTAAATGGCAAATACAAATCCAAAAACATATTAAAAGAGTTTTAATATATTGTTTATCATTGAAATCAAATAGATAAAAATAAATCTTGCATGATGCATGTGACCTTAGGTGAAAATTTTTGAATTCAATGGTATAAACTTATATTTTTCACGCTTACGTTCCTTCACATAAGTGCAAAACTGTGAATCCAATTGGTATGAGGCCAATAGAGGGTGAAACTAGACACCAAATAGACCAACTTTCATGTAGAAATGTTGCCAAAATTCTGCCTAGAAACTAACCTTAAACCAAATCCGGAATGGCAACCTTGCAAACTCAGATTTTTGTCTGTATAAATAGTAGTCATTAGGATGACCATAACTTACACAAAACAGGTCCAATTGACCTGAAATTTTTACCATGGATAGCTTAGACATAGAGCTACAATTCTTATGAAGAAACCAAAGCCCAGAAATGGCCAGAACCAAGTCAAATAGCTTGCACAATTTCGGGAACCAAAACTACCAGAACTAAATGTGACCTAAAATTGACCAAATTTTGCACTAAAGGTGCAATATGTCTAGCTTTAGTAAATTGACCATATCTTGAACTATACAACTCAGAATGATCTGAAATTTTGCCCAGAGTGCAATAAGACATAGAGCTACAATTTTTCTTCTTTGACCAGAAGCTAAAAACCAAGAGAAATAGGACTTTAAGCTAGACCAATCTAGCACACTAAAATTGAGAATTTGGCAATTACATAAAATGATACTTGAGGTAAATTGGCAATGAATGCCAACATGTAAAAATGGTAAATTGCACTATAGTGATAGCATATTGAATTGTAAATTGTGATATGTTGATGCTAGAAACAACTTATCCATAGTATCTAAAAAGGTCAACATATGCATTGACTTACAAATTACATAATAGCTAGTAAACTCTAAAAATTGAAGAATTACACAATTAACTTATAATGTGCTCTAGTTTGCCTAGTTGACTAGTTTGGATAGGTTGACATGCCAATAGGATTCTGACAGCTGTTTTGTAAATGGTTTTATGCCATACTGTGTTTTTACGGTATATTATGCCACACTGTGACTTTAATAGCCTACGGCTATGCGTACAATGTTATTATACTTGGCTTATCGCCAGATTGACTATATGGCCTTTTAGCCACACTATTTGCACACCAGGAGACACTTTGTGACCGATGGGTTGATGGCCCGAGGCTATGCATATTGTGTTATTATACTTGCCTTATCGCCAGATTGACTATATGGCTTTTTAGCCACACTGTTTGCACACCGGGAGACACTTTGTGATCGATGGTGTGATGGCCTGAGGTACTAGGTACCCAGTGCCAGTATATTCATTTATTCGGTCTGGTCAATGTATAGGCTACATGGGCTGTTCATTTAAGTACTATTAAATTCAAACAGCTAAATCCAGTCTTCTGAACGTATTTAAGTTATAATGGATTGTATTTTAAAACTATTTAAATATTATAAAAATCAATAGACTGTGGTGAAATATTGAGACTGTAAAATAGTTGAGATTTTGACATTATCATATTGAACTATTTTTAACAGTTTTAAAAGGACTGTTTGTCCAAATTACAGATGAAACTTTGCCGGATTATGGTTAAAAAATTTTCAACACCAAATTTTATTACAAGATACAAATATAACCAATATGATATGTGTTAGTAGTATGCCCTAGAGCATATCATTTAGTATGTATCTTGTACATATTTTTATTAATAAAAGGCATTTCCACTTTTCCATTTACATAATATATTTATGTGTAATAGAAAAGGTCCATTGATATTTTGTTAGAAATATTATTCTTAAGTTGTTAAGAATATGAGTGACAATATTTCTAGCACGAAGTATCATAAATAGGTTCACAATCGAGGATACTTCATAATAAGGACATGACTTATCCAGAAAGATTGTATTCATGTTTGTTCCCAAGTTATTTATATGAGATATAAATAAGATGGAATGGTGAGTCTCATGCCATATAACAAACATGATAGGCACTTATAAATGATAAGTAGGCCGAACCAGTGACACTTATGACAAGCACATGGAGTTTACTCTTGTCAATGTTTTGTCATAAATCATATCAATGCATATAATCTTTAGACACGAGATAGCACAGTTATCTTGTATATAGGTAGTTTGAGTTTGATCTCGCTTTCATACTTGTACTATGTATGGGTATATGGGCATGTGTTGGCTCCTACTAGTTATATATGGAGGTAGGTGTTGATCAAGATGGAATCTGTTCCTCTAAGTAAATAGAGATAAAATCCTATGTTCATTTAATTGTTCTTGATGTTTCAAGTTCTGGCCGGAGACAGATAGATTTATTGAGAAAGAGTTTCGATGAGAAAATCTTTTTAATCAAGAACTAGAATTAAAAGAGAACATAATATTCATAGCAAATGGAGTTTGACATAAACCATGACTCCAGCTTGAGTTGGGATTTTGTAATAGAGAGATTCTAGTGCATGGTAACATATGATTATAGGTTCATTTAAGGTAAACCTTATTACTAATTGGGTGGCCATGGCATGCTATGCTAGGTGTTAACCATGGTCTATGAGGTTCATAAAATGATTTAGAGAAATCATTTATGGTAAGAAAGAGTTCTGATGATATTAAGAGTTGATATCATGTCTCATTGCCAATTAGTGGTGAGCCTAGTAAGTCACACACATACACAAGTTATCACCTAATTAAATATGATTTAATTAATTAATTAAAGAGTTTAATTGATTAATTAAATAGGTTTGGTTTGCAATTAGTTTGCAAAGTCCCTAGCATGACTTGAAACCAAATCAAGATTATTGGATGTATAATATAAGTTAAATTTATATTTAAAGTGTTTAAATATGAATTTAATTAATGAGAAATTAATTAATAGAGATTAATTAATTAATTTATTTTTTGATATAAATTAATTAGAAGAAGAAAAATAATTATTTTGGGTTAAGAACTCAAAATTAAGACACAGGGGCATTTTGGTCATTTTGCAGTGTGACACGTGGCACCATGAGATGGTGACACATGGCATAACACATAAGCTTGCCAAATGTTTTTTAATCATGTAAGATGATTAAAATCAAGATTACATATAGGTTTGACACTTGGCACAATGTGATTGGGTCACTTAAACCTAGAGCTAATCAAAGGGTGACATGTGGCAAGGGTTTAAGTTCTTAACCCAAAATTATTTTCTTCTTCTAATTAAATTAAATAATTAATCTCTATTAATTAATTTCTCATCAATTAAATTCATATTTAAACACTTTAAATATAAATTTAATTTATACTACACATCCAATAATCTAGATTTGGTTTCAAGTAATGCTAGGGACTTTGCAATTTTATTGCAAACCAAATCTATTTAATTAATCAATTAAACTCTTTAATTAATTAATTAAATCATATTTAAATAGGTGATAACTTGTGTATGTGTGTGACTTACTAGGCTCATCACTAATTGGCAATGAGACATGATATCAACTCTTAATATCATCAGAACTCTTTCTTACCATAAATGATTTCTCTAAATCATTTTATGAACCTCATAGACCATGGTTAACACCTAGCATGCCATGGCCACCCAATTAGTAATAAGATTTACCTTAAATGAACCTATAATCATATGTTACCATGCACTAGAATCTCTCTGTTACAAAATCCCAACTCAAGCTGCAGTCATGGTTTATGTCAAACTCCATTTGCTATGAATATTATGTTCTCTTTTAATTCGATTCTTGATTAAAAGATTTTTCTCATCAAAAACTCTTTTCGAATAAATCTATCTGTCTCCGCCAGAACTTGAAACATCAAGAACAATTAAATGAACATAGGATTTTATCTCTATTTACTTAGAGGAACAGATTCCTTCTTGATCAACACCTACCTCCATATATAACTAGCGAGAGCCAACACATGCCCATATACCCATACATAGTACAAGTATGAAAGAGATCAAACTCAAACTACCTATATACAAGATAATCGTGCTATCTCAGTCTAAAGATTATATGCACTGATATGATTTATAATAAAACATTGACAAGAGTAAACTCCATGTGCTTGTCATAAGTGTCACTGGTTCGGCCTACTTATCATTTATAAGTGCCTATCAAGTTTGTTATATGGCATGAGACTCACCATTCCATCTTATTTATATCTCATATAAATAACTTGGGAACAAACATGAATACAATCTTTCTGGATAAGTCATGTCCTTATTATGAAGTATCCTCGATTGTGAACCTATTTATGATACTTTGTGCTAGAAATATTGTCACTCATATTCTTAACAACTTAAGAATAATATTTCTAACAAAATATCAATGGACCTTTTCTATTACACATAAATATATTATGTAAACGGAAAAGTGGAAATGCCCTTTTATTATTAAAAATATGTACAAGATACATACTAAATGATATGCTCTTGGGCATACTACTAACAATCTCCCACTAGCACTAGAGCCATTCATTACAATATCTTAGACCTATCTTCTCAAGATGTCGGTCTAACTGATTCTGTGACATAGTCTTAGTGAATGGATCAGCTGGATTTTAAGCTGATGCTATTTTCTGCATGGCTACATCGCCTCGCCCAACTATTTCTCTGATAATGTGGTAGCGCCTTTCTATGTGTTTGGATTTCTGGTGAGACCTTGGTTCCTTAGGTCGTATGATCGCTCCATTGTTGTCACGGTGTAATGGAACCCGACTCAATGGAAGGAACTCGTAAGTTACTCACGAACTTCTTTATCCAAACGACTTTCTTTGCAAAGATTCGATGCAAAGAAGATACTCGACCTCGAGTGGAATCTGCAATGCGTGCTCGCTTTGGAACTCTTCCAACTGACTGCACCTCCATTACAAATGAACACATATCCAGAGGTAGACTTTCTATCATCGATATCTGATTGGAAATCAGAATCAGTATAACCATCCAATTGCAAGTCTCCACCTCCATAAATCAAGAATAAATCCTTAGTTCTTCTCAAGTACTTAAGGATATTCTTGACAGCTATCCAGTGTTCCAAACCTGGATTGGATTGATACCTGCTAGTCAAACTAACAGCATATGCGATATCCGGCCTAGTACACAACATTGCATACATTAAACTTCCAATAGCCGAAGCATATGGAATCCTGGCCATCTTATCTCTTTCTTCAGGTGTCTTTGGAGACATCTCTTTAGAAAGGTGGATACCATGTCTCACTGGTAACAATCCTCTCTTGGAATCAAGCATGTTAAACCTCTTTAACACCTTTTTCAAGTATAGACTTTGGGATAAACCAATTATTCTTTTCGCTCTATCTCTATAGATGCGAATCCCAAGAATATAGGTTGCCTCCCCTAAGTCTTTCATGGAGAATGTATTTGACAACCATACCTTTATAGTCGTCAACATACTGTATCATTACCCATCAACAAGATGTCATCCACATATAAGACAAGGAAAGTGATAGCACTGTCACTAACTTTCTTATATACACATGGCTCATCCTCATTTTTGATAAAACCAAAAGATTTAATGGCTTCATCAAAACGGATGTTCCAACTCCTCGAAGCTTGTTTCAACCCATAAATGGATCGCTTTAGCTTGCATACCTTGGAACTATCTTGGGATTCAAATCCCTTAGGTTGTTCCATGAAAATGTTTTCTTCAATGTATCCATTGAGAAAAGCTGTTTTGACATCCATCTGCCAAATCTCATAATCAGAGTATGCAGCTATTGCTAATAAAATCCTAATTGATTTAAGCATGGCAACAAAGCAGAAAGTCTCCTCATAGTCTATTCCTTGCCTTTGGCGAAACCCTTTCGCTACTAGCCTTGTCTTATAGGTCTCTACCTTTCCATAATAAACAATTTTCTTCTAGAAAACCCAATAATTCCCTATAGGTACAATACCTTCAGGTGGGTCAACAAGATCCCAAACTTGATTCTTATACATGGAATCAATCTGATTTCATAGCATCAATCCATTTTGAAGAGTCTATATCCGATATAGCTTCTTCATAGGTAAGTGGATCATCTCCATGATCTACTTCTTCTTGAGTAGACAACTCTTGTTCTTCTTCATGAAGAAAACCATATCTCACCGGTGGGTGAGATACCTGGTTGTTCTACGAGGAACAGTGTAGATGTTTCATCAATGGGTATAGGTTGACTAGATGGATCTATATCCATCCGATGCATTGGTTGGTCGAATTCTCCAATTCTAACTCTATTTGCCTTCCTTTGCCTCCTTCTTGAACAAACCGTTGTTCAAGAAATGTGGCATCTCTACTTATCACAACCTTTTGTGAAGTAGGCAAATAAAAATAATATCCAAAACTATCTTTTGGATATCCAACAAATCGACCTCTTTACGATCCGGTCTCCAATTTATCGGTGTTCACTTTTGATATAAGTGGACAACCCCAAATCTTAACATGCTTAAGACTTGGTTTTCTTCCATGCCATATCTCATAAGGTGTGGAAGAAACCGATTTTGATGGAATCCTATTCGAATATATAAAGTCGATTCTAATGCAAATCCCCAAAAGGAGATTGGCATATCAAGATAGCTCATCATACTACGTACCATATCCAATAGGGTACGATTTCTCCTTTCAGATACACCATTCACCGTATGGCGTTCTGGAGGAGTCACCGAGAAACAATGCCATGCTCTCTCAAGTATTCATCAAATTCAAGACTTCAAATATTCACCTCCACGATCCGATCGAAGAGCTTTAATATTTTTTCCTGTTTGATTTTCTACTTGAACTTAAATTCTTTAAACTTTTCAAAGGATTCATGTTTGTATTTAATCAAATACAAATAGCCAAACCATGATTTATCATCCGAACAGGTAAGAAAATAATGAAAGCCCTCTAGCCATTTCTTTAAACGGACCACATACATCACTATGTATTAGTTCCAAAATATTTTCACTCTTAGCCCTTGTCCAACAAAGGGTGATCTAGTCATTTTGCCTTGAAGGCAAGATTCACAAGTTGGAGTAGGCTCAGAGCCCAATGAGGATAGAATCCCCATTTTCTCCAATTTTGCAATCCTATCTTCTGCAACATGACATAACCTTAAGTGCCAAATATATTTTGAACTTGAGTTGGTTTTCACCATGGCATTGTATTCTTTTAGATCACTTGCATTCATTTTGTGTTTGTCATTATTATCCAAATAATAAAGACCATCATTCATATAACCCGAACCAACATATTTATTTCCAAAATAAATATTGCAAACATCATCTGTGAACTGAAATTCATAGCCATTTCTAGTCAAACTAGATATAGAAATGATGTTCTTAAAACATCAGGTACATATAAAATATTATCCAAACACAAAACATGTCCAAACATGTAAAAAGATTTAGATCCTATGGCTAAAGCTTCAACAGTTGAGCCATTGCCAATCCGGACTCTAATATCTTGAGAACGCAAGCTGCTACTGTTTGCTAGTTCCTGCATATCATTAGAAATGTGAGAACTGGCACCAGTATCTAAAACCCAAGCTGTAGATGAACTATAAGTATCATCATAATCTAAATAACAAGATATGGACATACCTTCCAAAGGTGTATCCTTCTTGTCCTTCAGAGAAGCAAGATACTCTGGGCAGTTCCTTTTCCAGTGCCCATCCTTTTGGCAGTGGAAACACTTTCCTTTGCCTCCATCAGCTTTAGTCTTCCTTTTCTGTTTAGCTATTTTCTTGGAAGGACCAGGAATCTGAGGTTTCTTTTTCTTATTACCCTTCTTCTTGTTGGACTTTCCAGCAGAAGAAGATGCAACCAAAGCTACCTCTTTTCCTTTATTGCCAGGCATATTCTTTTGGGCAATAACCAGCATGTTGAGTAATTCAGCTAAGGTGCATTCCTGTTTAGTCATATGGAAATTTGTCACAAAATTTCCAAAAGACTCAGGAAGGGACTGAAGGATAAAATCCGTTTGTAGTTGGAAATCCATGTTGAAGTCAAGATGTTCCAACTGCTCAATCAGCCGAATCATCTTGTGGACATGATCCCCAACATTCTGTCCCTCAGACATCCTCATACGGAATAACTGTCTAGATATCTCATACCTAGCATTCCTATTGTGCTCACCATACAACTCTTGTAGGTGAAGGAGGATCTCACTCACACTCTGCATGTTCTCATGTTGCTTCTGTAACTCATTACTCATAGAAGCAAGCATGTAACACTTAGCTCTCATATCATGCTCCTTCCACTTGTCCAAAGTTTCATGTTCCTCTTGTGTGGCCTCTGGAGGTAAGGGACCAGGAACATTTGAATCTAGAACATATCCTATATGTTCAAGGTTCAGGACAAGCTTCAAATTTCTTAGCCAATCGCATGATTAGGTCCTGTCAATCTGTTGTGATCAAGTATGCTTGCAAGGATATTGGATGGTGGTGGTTGTTTTGTGCTCATTTTTATCAGAAAATTAACTGCAGAAAATAACCAGATTAATTAGTAAATGTATCATGTAATTAACCAAAATGATTATGGTCTTTTAATCAAATTGGTCCTCCCACTAACTTAGCGAATCCTACACTTCAAAAGTAGAAAGGTAAATCCTAGTTGGATGGATTTCTAGTGGGTGATTGAATTCTTATAATTCTATTGATCATCCTCAGGTACATCCATTATTGGAATTACAATAAACTATAAGTGAGCAACTCCTTGCCCATCACATCTCATGTGAGGTTCAATCCTTTACCTAGCCCCTAATGATCAAAATCTCAGGTACATCCATTATTGACTTATCTTGCATTAGTTAAGTTGATCCCATTGAGCCAAGAATTATGCAAATAATTTTAATGTCCTCAGTACATCCAATATTGGCCACCAAACTATTTACATATTTACAACATCTCATGCTTAATAATTATTCTTAAGAAAATCTCTTAAATTAATTGCATCTCATGCAACTATTTAAAATTTCTTAAAATAATTGCCCCAATGGAGGGCTTATGTTATAATTACTTTAATTATAGCATTTCCAACTTAATCATTTTTTTGGAAGATTTTATAGCCATCCTAATTACTATTAAGGTCTCACTTTGCACATTATCCATTTAGCATGCATATATCATATAATTGCATACATTCCCATACATCTCATGCATTCATGGATAAGCGAAATATGGTATGATCATGGACTTTCTAAGGGATTCAATTCTGAGCCACCAAGAATTGAATCAGGGCATTCCTAGGTGCATTTCATTCATTCATTTTACAAAAGTTACTGAAGGAGTACATAATCAACACTTGATATTGAATTCCTCCCACTGGTCCCACCAATGCTCTTGACCTCCTTGAACTTCTTGCAATCCAATATTACATAGTAATCCTTGGCATACCAAGGCGAATTTACAAGAACTTAAATAAATGAAATTACAACCCAAAAATATTACAAACTTAATAATACATGCCCAAAATAAATTAAAATAAATTAATTAATTTACAATCCCAAAGAAACATAAAAGAAATAAATCCAATCACATTGGTCTTTTATAGTCCATGATCATCCATCATGCATATCACTATTTAACAATTAAATAAAACATACATTCTTAAATTAAATTGAATATCTCATATTCAACTTAAAATTCCAGATTTGAATATGATTCAAATAAATTTAAAAATTCAGATTTGAATCTCATTCAAACAAATTTAAAAATTCAGATTTGAATCACATTCAAACAACTTCAAAAATTCAGATTTGAATCACATTCAAACATTTTTTTAAAAATCAGATTTGAATCACATTCAAATATTTCTTAAAAATCAGATATGAATTTTATTGAATCAATTTTAAAAAATCAGATTTAAATATGATTCAAACAACTTTAAAAATTCAGATTTGAATCTCATTCAAACAACTTTTAAAATTCAGATTTGAATCACATTCAAACATTTTTAAAATTCTGATTTGAATCATAATTTAATTGTGTGATTAAAACAACTAATTAAACACTTTAATTAGTCAAAGAATAGGCCTTAGATCATACAACAATTGCAGAATTAAAAGCCAAACCTTGAATCACCCATGGAACCATTGTTGCCGCCACCAATGGTGGCTTCTCCATGTGTGACGCCACATCTCATGATCCAACCAGCAATGAATCTCTTGATCTCATGATCAAACACACAATTAAATTATATAATCAACAATCTAAATGGCAAATATAGTGGCTCTGATACCAATTGAAGGAACGGAAGCGTGAAAAACACAAGATTATACCATTGAATTCAAAAATTTTCACCTAGGGTCACAAGCACCATGCAAGATTTATTTTTATCTATTTGATTTCAATGATAAACAACATATTAAAACTCTTTTAATATGTTTTTGGATCTGTATTTGCCATTTAAGATTTTAAAATTAATCAGATTAATTTTAGAACCCTAGATTAAATCAAGAACGATTACACTAACCTCTTGATGTCTGCATGGCGTGCGCGCTTTGAGATTCGTCTTCGTGACACGGATGTTGTCCCTCTAGCTTGTCCACACCAAGAACACCTATGGCAGCCCTTGAACAGCTTCTAAAGCCTTTTCTATTAATTAGAAACTCAAGTTCTGCCTTTTAAGAGATTAGAGATGTAAACAGGACACTAGAAACAATTTCTAGTGTTTTTAATTCAAGAGATTGATGGCTAATCTCTTTGAATTGATGAGAGATGAAGAGAAATAGCTGGAGAGGCTCAAAGTGGCGTGACAATTGAGAGGAGAGGCTGCTGGTTATGTTTTCTTTTTATAACCACACTTAAATAGTTAGGTTAACACATTAAACCCTAGCCACATGTCACCTTTTGATTAGCTCTAGGTTTAAGTGACTCAATCACATTGTGCCAAGTGTCAAACCTATATTTAATCTTGATTTTAATCATCTTACATGATTAAAAATATTTGGCAAGCTTATGTGTTATGCCATGTGTCACCATCTCATGGTGCCACGTGTCACACTGTGAAATGACCAAAATGCCCCTGTGTCTTAATTTTGAGTTCTTAACCCAAAATAATTATTTTCTTCTTCTAATTAATTTATATCAAATATAAATTAATTAATTAATCTCTATTAATTAATTTCTCATCAATTAAATTCATATTTAAACACTTTAAATATAAATTTAATTTATACTACACATCCAATAATCTAGATTTGGTTTCAAGTAATGCTAGGGACTTTGCAATTTTATTGCAAACCAAATCTATTTAATTAATCAATTAAACTCTTTAATTAATTAATTAAATCATATTTAAATAGGTGATAACTTGTGTATGTGTGTGACTTACTAGGCTCATCACTAATTGGCAATGAGACATGATATCAACTCTTAATATCATCAGAACTCTTTCTTACCATAAATGATTTCTCTAAATCATTTTATGAACCTCATAGACCATGGTTAACACCTAGCATAGCATGCCATGGCCACCCAATTAGTAATAAGATTTACCTTAAATGAACCTATAATCATATGTTACCATGCACTAGAATCTCTCATTACAAAATCCCAACTCAAGTCAAGTCATGGTTTATGTCAAACTCCATTTGCTATGAATATTATGTTCTCTTTTAATTCCAGTTCTTGATTAAAAGATTTTTCTCATCGTAAACTCTTTTACGAATAAATCTATCTGTCTGGCCAGAACTTGAAACATCAAGTACAATTAAATGATCATAGGATTTTATCTCTATTTACTTAGAGGAACAGATTCCTTCTTGATCAACACCTACCTCCATATATAACTAGCAGGAGCCAACACATGCCCATATACCCATACATAGTACAAGTATGAAAAAAGAATCAAACTCAAACTCCCAAGATACAAGATAATGTGCTATATCTCAGTCTAAAGATTATATGCACTGATATGATTTATGACAAAACATTGACAAGAGTAAACTCCATGTGCTTGTCATAAGTGTCACTGGTTCGGCCTACTTATCATTTATAAGTGCCTATCAAGTTTGTTATATGGCATGAGACTCACCATTCCATCTTATTTATATCTCATATAAATAACTTGGGAACAAACATGAATACAATCTTTCTGGATAAGTCATGTCCTTATTATGAAGTATCCTCGATTGTGAACCTATTTATGATACTTTGTGCTAGAAATATTGTCACTCATATTCTTAACAACTTAAGAATAATATTTCTAACAAAATATCAATGGACCTTTTCTATTACACATAAATATATTATGTAAACGGAAAAGTGGAAATGCCCTTTTATTATTAAAAATATGTACAAGATACATACTAAATGATATGCTCTTGGGCATACTACTAACACATAATCATTTTGGTTAATTACATGATACATTTACTAATTAATCTGGTTATTTTCTGCAGTTAATTTTCTGATAAAAATGATCACAAAACAACCACCACCATCCAATATCCTTGCAAGCATACTTGATCATAATAGGTTGACAGGACCAAATCTGTCTGATTGGCTAAGAAATTTGAAGCTTTTCCTGAACCTTGAACATATAGGATATGTTCTAGATTCAAATGTTCCTGGTCCCTTAACTCCAGAGGCCACACAAGAGGAACATGAAACTTTGGACAAGTGGAAGGAGCATGATATGAGAGCTAAGTGTTACATGATACATTTACTAATTAATCTGGTTATTTTCTGCCGTTAATTTTCTGATAAAAATGATCACAAAACAACCACTACCATCCAATATCCTTGCAAGCATACTTGATCATAATAGGTTGACAGGACCAAATCTGTCTGATTGGCTAAGAAATTTGAAGCTTTTCCTGAACCTTGAACATATAGGATATGTTCTAGATTCAAATGTTCCTGGTCCCTTAACTCCAGAGGCCACACAAGAGGAACATGAAACTTTGGACAAGTGGAAGGAGCATGATATGAGAGCTAAGTGTTACATGCTTGCTTCCATGAGTAATGAGTTACAGAAGCAACATGAGAACATGCAGAGTGCGAGTGAGATCCTCCTTCTCCTACAAGAGTTGTATGGTGAGCACAGCAGGAATGCTAGGTATGAGATATCTAGACAGCTATTCCGTATGAGGATGTCTGAGGGACAGAATGTTGGGGATCATGTCCACAAGATGATTCGGCTGATTGAGTAGTTGGAACATCTTGACTTCAACATGGATTTCCAACTACAGACGGATTTGATCCTTCAGTCCCTTCCTAAGTCTTTTGGGAATTTTGTGACAAGTTTCCATATGACTAAACAGGAATGCACCTTAGCTGGTTTACTCAACATGCTGGTTATTGCCCAAAAGAATATGCCAGGCAATAAAGGAAAAGAGGTAGCTTTGGTTGCATCTTCTTCTGCTGGAAAGTCCAACAAGAAGAAGGGCAATAAGAAAAAGAAACCTCAGATTCCTGGTCCTTCTAAGAAAATAGCTACACAGAAAAGGAAGACTAAAGCTGATGAAGGCAAAGGAAAGTGTTTCCACTGCCAATAAGAAAGTGTTTCCATTACCAGTAAGAAAGTGTTTCCACTGGCCAGAGTATAGCAGTCTAAATGAAAGCAATGCCGTGGTGAAAAACAGCTCAAGTTCAAAATATATTTGGCACTTAAGGTTATGTCATGTTGCAGAAGATAGGATTACAAAATTGGAGAAAATGGGGATTCTATCCTTATTGGACTCTGAGCCTACTCCAACTTGTGAATCTTGCCTTCAGGGCAAAATGACTAGATCACCCTTTGTTGGACAGGGGCTAAGAGCTGAAAATATTTTGGAGCTAATACATAGTGATGTATGTGGTCCATTTAAAGAAATGGCTAGAGGGGGCTTTCATTATTTTATTACCTTTACTGATGATAAATCAAGGTTTGGGTATTTGTATTTGATGAAATACAAACATGAATCTTTTGAAAAATTCAAAGAATTTAAATATGAAGTAGAAAATAAAACAGGAAAGAATATTAAAGCTCTTCGATCAGATCGTGGAGGTGAATATTTGAGTACTGAATTTGATGAATACTTGAGAGAGCATGGCATTGTTTCTCAGCTGACTCCTCCAGGAACGCCACAGCTGAATGGTGTATCTGAAAGGAGAAATCGTACCCTATTGGATATGGTACGTAGTATGATGAGCTATACTGATATGCCAATCTCCTTTTGGGGATTTGCATTAGAATCAGCTTTATATATTCTGAATAGGATTCCATCAAAATCAGTTTCTTCCACACCTTATGAGATATGGCATGGAAGAAAACCAAGTCTTAAGCATGTTAAGATTTGGGGTTGTCCAGCTTATACTAAAAAAGCTGAACACTGATAAATTGGAGACCAGATCAGAAAAAGGTCGATTTGTTGGATATCCAAAAGATAGTTTTGGATATTATTTTTATTTGCCTACTTCACAAAAGGTTGTGATAAGTAGAGATGCCACATTTCTTGAACAACAGTTTGTTCAAGAAGGAGGCAAAGGAAGGCAAATAGAGTTAGAATTGGAGAATTCTGACCAACCAACAGATCAGATGGATATAGATCCATCTAGTCAACCAATACCCGTTGATGAAACATCTACAGCTGTTCCTCGTAGAACAACCAGGGTATCTCACCCACCAGTGAGATATGGTTTTCTTCATGAAGAAGAACAAGAGTTGTCTACTCATGAAGAAGTAGATCATGGAGATGATCCACTTACTTACGAAGAAGCTATATCAGATATAGACTCTTCAAAATGGATTGATGCTATGAAATCTGAGATTGATTCCATGTATAAGAATGAAGTTTGGGATCTTGTTGACCCACCTGAAGGTATTGTACCTATAGGGAACAAATGGGTTTTCAAGAAATAAATTTGTTCTGATGGAAAGGTAGAGACCTATAAGGCAAGGCTAGTAGCGAAAGGGTTTCGCCAAAGGCAAGGAATAGACTATGAGGAGACTTTCTCGCCTGTTGCCATGCTTAAATCAATTAGGATTTTATTAGCAATAGCTGCATACTAAGATTATGAGATTTGGCAGATGGATGTCAAAACAGCTTTTCTCAATGGATACATTGACGAAAGCATTTTCATGGAACAACCTAGGGGTTTTGAATCCCAAGATGGTTCCAAGGTATGCAAGCTAAAGCGATCCATTTATGGGTTGAAACAAGCTTCGAGGAGTTGGAACATCCGTTTTGATGAAGCCATTAAATCCTTTGGTTTTATCAAAAATGAGGATGAGCCATGTGTATATAAGAAGGTTAGTGACAGTGCTATCACTTTCCTTGTCTTATATGTGGATGACATACTGTTGATGGGTAATGACACGGGTATGTTGACGACTATAAAGGTATGGTTGTCAATTACATTCTCCATGAAAGACTTAGGGGAGGCAACCTATATTCTTGGAATTCGCATCTATAGAGATAGAGTGAAAAGAATAATTGGTTTATCCCAAAGTCTATACTTGGAAAAGGTGTTAAAGAGGTTTAACATGCTTGATTCCAAGAGAGGATTGTTACCAGTGAGACATGGTATCCATCTTTCTAAAGAGATGTCTCTAAAGATACCTGAAGAAAGAGATAAGATGGCCAGGATTCCATATGCTTCGACTATTGGAAGTTTAATGTATGCAATGTTGTGTACTAGGCCGGATATCGCATATGCTGTTAGTTTGACTAGCAGGTATCAATCCAATCCAGGTTTGGAACACTGGATAGCTGTCAAGAATATTCTTAAGTACTTGAGAAGAACTAAGGATTTATTCTTGATTTATGGAGGTGGAGACTTGCAATTGGATGGTTATACTGATTCTGATTTTCAATCAGATATTGATGATAGAAAGTCTACCTCTAGATATGTGTTCATTTGTAATGGAGGTGCAGTCAGTTGGAAGAGTTCCAAACAGAGCACGACTGCAGATTCCACTACAGAGGCTGAGTATATTCTCGCATCGATGTCAGAAAGGAAGTCATTTGGATAAAGAAGTTCGTGACAGAACTTGCAGTAGTTCCTTCCATTGAGTCAATAGTTGACAACAATGGAGCAGTCATACAGGCTAAGGAACTAAGGTCTCACCCAAAATCCAAACACATAGAAAGGCACTACCACATTATCAGATATGTAGTTGGGCAAGGCGATATAGCCATGCAGAAAAATAACATCAGCTGAAAAATCCAGCTGATCCATTCACTAAGCCTATGTCACAGACTCAGTTAGACCGACATCTTGAGAAGATAGGTCTAAGATATTGTAATGAATGGCTCTAGTGCTAGTGGGAGATTGTTAGTAGTATGCCCTGGAGCATATCATTTAGTATGTATCTTGTACATATTTTTATTAATAAAAGGCATTTCCACTTTTCCGTTTACATAATATATTTATGTGTAATAGAAAAGGTCCATTGATATTTTGTTAGAAATATTATTCTTAAGTTGTTAAGAATATGAGTGACAATATTTCTAGCACGAAGTATCATAAATAGGTTCACAATCGAGGATACTTCATAATAAGGACATGACTTATCCAGAAAGATTGTATTCATGTTTGTTCCCAAGTTATTTATATGAGATTTAAATAAGATGGAATGGTGAGTCTCATGCCATATAACAAACATGATAGGCACTTATAAATGATAAGTAGGCCGAACTAGTGACACTTATGACAAGCACATGGAGTTTACTCTTGTCAATGTTTTGTCATAAATCATATCAGTGCATATAATCTTTAGACCTGAGATAGCACAGTTATCTTGTATATAGGTAGTTTGAGTTTGATACTGCTTTCATACTTGTACTGTGTATGGGTATATGAGCATGTGTTGGCTCCTACTAGTTATATATGGAGGTAGGTGTTGATCAAGATGGAATATGTTCCTCTAAGTAAATAGAGATAAAATCCTATGTTCGTTTAATTGTTCTTGATGTTTCAAGTTCCTGGCCAGGATAGATAGATTTATTCAGAAAAGAGTTTCTGATGAGAAAATCTTTTTAATCAAGAACTAGAATTAAAAGACAACATAATATTCATAACAAATGGAGTTTGACATAAACCATGACTCCAGCTTGAGTTGGGATTTTGTAACAGAGAGATTCTAGTGCATGGTAACATATGATTATAGGTTCATTTAAGGTAAATCTTATTACTAATTGGGTGGCCATGGCATGCTATGCTAGGTGTTAACCATGGTCTATGAGGTGCATAAAATGATTTAGAGAAATCATTTATGGTAAGAAAGAGTTCTGATGATATTAAGAGTTGATATCATGTCTCATTGCCAATTAGTGATGAGCCTAGTAAGTCACACACATACACAAGTTATCACCTAATTAAATATGATTTAATTAATTAATTAAAGAGTTTAATTGATTAATTAAATAGGTTTGGTTTGCAATTAGTTTGCAAAGTCCCTAGCATGACTTGAAACAAAATCTAGATTATTGGATGTATAATATAAGTTAAATTTATATTTAAAGTGTTTAAATATGAATTTAATTAATGAGAAATTAATTAATAGAGATTAATTAATTAATTTATATTTGATATAAATTAATTAGAAGAAGAAAAATAATTATTTTGGGTTGAGAACTCAAAATTAAGACACAGGGGCATTTTGGTCATTTTGTAGTGTGACACGTGGCACCGTGAGATGGTGACACATGGCATAACACATAAGCTTACCAAATGTTTTTAATCATGTAAGATGATTAAAATCAAGATTACATATAGGTTTGACACTTGGCACAATGTGATTGGGTCACTTAAACCTAGAGCTAATCAAAGGGTGACATGTGGCAAGCGTTTAATATGTTAACCTAGCTATTTAAGTGTTGTTATGAGAAAATAAAGTACAACCAACAGCCACACTCCTTTGTCACGCCACTTTAAGGGTTTTTATCTCTTCTTCTTCATCTCTTATCAATTCAAAGAGATTAGCCATCAATCTCTTGAATTAAGAACACTAGGAATTGTTTCTAGTGTCCTGTTTACATCTTTAATCTCTTAAAAGGAAGAACTTGATTTTCTAATTAATAGAAAAAGCTTTAGAAGCTATTCAAGGGCTACCATAGGTGTTCTTGGTGTGGACAAGCTAGAGGGACAACATCTGGTGTCCTGAAGACGAATCTCAAAGGCGCAGACACGCTGCAGTGCATCAAGAGGTTAGTGTAATCGTTCTTGATTTAATCTAGGGTTCTAAAATTAATCTGATTAATTTTAAAATCTTAAATGGCAAATACAGATCCAAAAACATATTGAAAGAGTTTTAATATGTTGTTTATCATTGAAATCAAATAGATAAAAATAAATCTTGCATGATGCATGTGACCCTAGGTGAAAATTTTTGAATTCAATGATATAAACTTGTGTTTTTCACGCTTCCGTTCCTTCAATATGAATTTTTACATAAAGGCTTCTTAAATCAAATTGAGTTCATGAAATGAGATAATCACAGAATAGGTGCTTCGGCACACCGTGTAGCACGCCTTGCTCGGCTATATTGTAGACGGGCGAGGGATATCACATTTAGTGGTATCAGAGCACGGTTTAGGCGTTTTTGGAACTAGATAGATTGCATATCACGCATTACATTGTAAGTGTTAAGATGACTTTAATGCAGATCTTTTGATTAGTTATTTTGGTCAGAATATGGACTCCACATCGCAGAGAGCAGTTGATGAGGAGGTGGAGAGTCATGTTCCATCTATGACTGAACCAGGAGATAGGAGGGAACCTGCTCCACCTATACCAGATGCAGCAGCCACATACCAGCAAATGGTTGTGTTCTTTAGACAGATGGCAGGAGTTATGCCACCACCACCACCTCCACATCAAAAATCTCACATGGAGAGACTCAGGAAGTTTGAAGCAGTGGATTTTTTGGGCAAAAGGGAAGATGATTCTGTCACAGCTGAAAACTGGTTGGACAGAACTGGAAGAGTCTTGAAACAACTTCATTGTACTCCAGAGCAGAATTTGGAAGCTGCGGTATCACTATTGCAAGATGATGCATACCAGTGGTGGGATACAGTTACTAGTGAGGTGCCACCATAACAAATTACTTGGGATTTCTTTCTCACTGAGTTCAGAAAGAAGTATGTGGGCAGTGTATACCTGGAAGAGAAAAGAAGGGAGTTTATTACCCTACACCAAACACAGCTGATAGTGGCTAAATATGAATGAGAATTTGTCAGACTGAGCCATTATGGGCGGGAAATAGTCCTTAATGAGGTCAAAAGATGCAAGAGATTTGAGGAAGGACTCAATGATAACATTAAAGTAATGATTATAGCCTTCGGGATTACAAAGTTTGCCAAGTTAGTGGAAGCCACACTGAAAGTCGAAAAAGTTAGAATGAATGAGCAGAACAGAAGGGACAGACAGCAGAAAAGAGGCCAGGGTAAGACCAGTACATCTTCTGCCCATAGTAAGAAATTCAGAGGTTCGCCTACTCAGAGTTTCAGTAGAGCACCAAGTCAGGGTTAGTCACAGAGACCCAAATCTCAGTTTGCATAAAGGAAAGGCCAGTCCACACCTTCAGTGGCTAGGTCTCCAGGGACAGGGTTCAAGGGACCAGCCCCATCAGTATCTGTTGCTTGCCCACATTTCCAAAAATGGCATAAGGGTGAATGTTAGAGGATTATAGGTGCTTGTTTATGGTGTGGGTCTACAGACCACCTAATCCGAGATTGTCCGCGCTGAATTGCTACATCTACTTCGGTATCAACTCTTAGGCCTGCCCCTCCAGCTCTAAGGGGTAGAAAGCCGGGAAAGGCTGAGGTAGCCGGTACTTCACAGAAACTTGTATTAGAGTTTGTGGAGAGAGCAGAAGGTAGAAAACCAGCCAGAGCCCATGTTATAAGGGCATAGGAGGAACAGGATGCTCCAGATGTCATCAAGGGTACGTTTCTCCTCTATAATACTTTTGTGCAAGTATTAGTGGATCCTGGATCTACTGATTCATATATTTGTATCAAGCTACCTGTAAAAAAGGGAATACCAGTAAAGGAAAGTGACCAAGACATCCTGGTCACAAATCCGCTAGGCCACAGTGTGGTAGTAAATAAGGTGTATAAGGGCTGTCCATTGAAGATTCAAGGAAAAGAGTTCTCAGCAGACTTAATCGAACTGCCTTTCCATGAGTTTGATATGATTTTGGGAATGGACTTGTTATCCCATCAACAGGCAATAGTAGATTGTAAATTAAAGAGAATCTCTCTGAAAACTGCTGAGAACGAAGAAATAACAGTTGTGGGTGAAAGGACACATTTCTTGTCCAATGTCATATCAGCTACAGTTGCAAGGAGATGGTTGAGAAAAGGGTGTGAAGCCTATCTGGCACACGTGGTTGACACTAGGCAGGGTAAACTTGACTTATCTGACATACCCACAGTAAGGGATTTCTCTGAGGTATTTCCTGAGGAATTGCCTAGTTTGCCACCAGAAAGGGAAGTTGAATTTGCTATTGAGATTATGCCGGGTACAGCTTCGATTTCAATTGCTCCGTATAGGATGGCACCTGCTGAATTGAAATAGTTAAAAATCCAGCTGTAAGAATTACTAGACAAGAGGTTCATACACCCTAGTGTATCACTTTGGGGAGCTCTGGTACTATTTGTTAAGAAAAAAGATGGGACACTGAGGTTATGTGTTGACTACCGGCAGTTAAACAGAGTAATAGTGAAGAACAAGTATCTGTTGCCTAGAATTGACAATCTGTTTGATCAGTTGAAGGGAGCCTGTGTGTTTTCTAAGATTGATGTTATATTATGCCACACTATGACTTTAATAGCCTACGGCTATGCGTATTGTGTTATTATACTTGGCTTATCGCCAGATTGACTATATGGCTTTTCAGCCATACTATTTGCACACCGGGAGACACTTTGTGACCGTTGGTGTGACGGCCCTAGGTACTAGGTACCCAGTGCCAGTATATCCGTTTATCCAGTCTAGTCAGTGTATAGGCTATAAGGGCAGTTAATTTAAGCACTATTAAATTGAAATAGCTAAATTTAGTCTTCTGACATACAGCACCACCAAAATTAACAAAAATGAAAGGTTAGCAAATAAAAGTAGAATCAAGAACTGTAAAGAATATCAATGTCATAAATTCATAAACAATTCATTTACTTTATTTTAGTGTATATTTCTTTATGTTTGGCACCACTAAGCAAAATTGCTTAGCGCGTTGCTTTTGTAATGCGTAGGTATTGGAGACATAGCTAGGGAGCCCAGCAGACCTATGACCGAGTGAGACATCAGATCTGCACAGGAGTCCAGAGTCATCTGCACTACAATGCATACATGGTAGGACTTAGGATATCGTGTATTTTGTACTTCTGTTGTATTTGAAGTTTGGCATTGTATTTTGTAATATTTTGTACATATTAAATAACATGGAGAGTATCTAAATGTATTTAAGTTATAATGGATTGTACTTTAAAACTATTTAAATATTATAAAAATCAATAGACTGTATTGAAATATTGAGACTGTGAAATAGTTGAGATTTTGACATTATCATATTAAACTGTTTTTAACAGGTTTAGAAGGACTATTTGTCCAAATTACAGATAGCACTTTGCCGGATTATGGTTAAAACCTTTGCAACACCAAATTTTATTACAAGATACAAATATAACCAACATGATATGAATTTTTACATAAAGGCTTCTTAAATCAAATTGAGTTCAGGAAATGAGATAATCACAGAATAGGTGCTCCGGCACACCGTATAGCACGCCTTGCTCGGTTATACTATAGACGGTGAGGGGTGTTACATATATTTAATCTTAACTTTGATCATCTTACATGATTAAAAGACATTTGGCAAGCTTATGTGTAGTGCCATGTGTCACCATTTCATGGTGCCACATGTCACCCTGTGAAATGACCAAAATACCCCTGTGTCTTAATTTTTAGCTCTCAACCCAAAATAATTATTTCTCTTCTTCTAATCAATTTATATCAAATATAAATTAATTAATTAATTTTTATTAATTAATTTCTCATTAATTAAATTCATATTTAGACACTTTAAATATAAATTTAAATTATACTATACATCCAATAACTTAGATTTAGTTCCAAGCCATGCTAGAGACTTTGTAATCTAATTGCAAATCAAACCTATTTAATTAATCAATTAAAATCTTTAATTAATTAATTAAATCATATTTAATTTGGTGATTACTTGTGTATGTGTGTGACTTATATGACTTACTAGGCTCATCACTAATTGGCAATGAGACATGATATTAACTCTTAATATCATCAGAACTCATTCTTACCATAAATGATTTCTCTAAATCATTTTATGCACCTCATAGACCATGGTTAACACCTAGCATAGCATGCCATGGCCACCCAATTAGTAATAAGGTTTACCTTAAATGAACCTATAATCATATGTTACCATACACTGGAATCTCTCTGTTACAAAATCTCAATTCGAGCTAAAGTAATGGTTTTTGTCAAACCCCATTTGTTATGAATATTATGTTCTCTTTTAATTCCAGTTTTTAATTAAAAAGATTTTATCATCAGAAACCCTTTTCTGATTAAATATATATGTCCTAGCCAGGAACTTGAAACATCAAGAATAATTAAATAAACATAGGATTTTATCCATATTTACTAAGAGGAACATATTCCATCTTGATTAAAACTTACCTCTATATATAATTAGTAGGAGCCAACACATGCCCATATGCCCATACACAGTACAAGTATGAAAGCAGTATCAAACTCAAACCACCTATATACAAGATAACTGTGCTATCTCAGGTCTAAAGATTATATGCACTGATATGATTTATGACAATACATTGACAAAAGTAAACTCTACGTGCTTGTCATAAGTGTCACTGGTTCGACCTACTTATCATGTATAAGTGCCTATCATGTTTGTTATATGGCATGAGACTCACCATTCCATCTTATTTATATCTCATATAAATAACTTGGGAAAAAACATGAATACAATCTTTCTGGATAAGTCATGTCCTTATTGTGAAGTATCCTCGATTGTGAACCTATTTATGTTACTTTGTACTAGAAATACTGTCACTCATATTCTTAACAACTTAAGAATAGAATTTCTAACAAAATATCAATGGACCTTTTCTATTGCACATAAATATAATATGTAAACGGAAAAGTGAAAATGCTTTTATTAATAAAAATATGTACAAGATACATACTAAATGATATGTTCTATGGCATACTACTAACAATCTCTCACTAGCATTAGAGCCATTCATTACAATATCCTAGACCCATCTTCTTAAGATGTCGGTCTAGCTGAGTCTGTGACATAGGCTTAGTGAATGGATCAGCTAGATTTTCAGCTGATGCTATTTTCTGCATGGCTACATCGCCTCATCCAACTATTTCTCTGATAATGTGGTAGCGCCTTTCTATGTGTTTGGATTTCTGGTGAGACTGGGGTTCCTTAGCCTGTATGGCTACTCCATTGTTGTCACAGTGAAGTGGAACTACTGACTCAATGGAAGGAACTACTGCAAGTTCTGTCATGAACTTCTTTATCCAAACAGCTTCCTTTGCAAAGATCTCGATGCAACAATATACTCGACCTTGGTAGTGGAATATGCAACAGACTCTATTTGGAACTCTTCTGTCACACCTTACCCTCTCAGAAGGCATAACATGATCCCGTAGAATACCTAATGAATTACCGAACTTCACCTACCGATAACTCATTAAGTACCCTACAAGGGATTTTAAAACAATTTTCTTACTTTAAACAAGTGGTGGGCATTTACTAATAAGTATTTAAAACATATAATTAAGTTGAAAGCTAGTTGGAAATTTTGGCCCATTTTATTTTTTCGCAAATTTTATAAAAATTTTGACAGAGTTCTGTCTGTATTTTGAACAACCAGTTCTTCAAATACCTGTAAAGAGCACTTCTAAAAATTTTCCTCAACAACTACTTCAATTTCATAATCAAACTCAATCCATTTAAACAATTCCACAATCATTTCATTCAAATTAAATAAAATAGTTCCACTCATATTTTGTTAGAGACAAAACAATTTATATATATACATCATTACAAAATTTACATTAAAGGAAATTCAAACTAAATTTTTTTATTACAAACTTCATACAAACTTTGTACAAGCTGCTCAAGACCCATTTACATGTCCATACTTTTATATGCAATACATACATCAAAAGAAATATTTACAATTAGGGTATAAATTATACCCGATGACTTTAAGCTGATAACTCCTCACACCTCAGCAGCTCAGTCTACTACTCCTCTAGTCTCTCAGTATCCATGACAAAGAATAAAGCTATCGCTGAGTACTAAGACTCAGTGGTGCACAACATACTAAAATAGTCTTTATGCAAAATATAAATCACATTTATTAAAAAATTTGACTAAACATGAGCATTACACGCAAAACATGAATTATGAGATTTTAATGCAAACCAAGTTCATTTCGAAGTATCAAAACACATTTCATAAAATCCACAGTTAGATCATGCCATTCGAAACAAATAGAATCTCAATAGCCAGAGGCTAAAGAGAAATCACATCATAAGGCTAGCTAGCTCAAATATATGGATATCCATTCACATCCTCTTCTACTGGCACACCTCAACACTTCTCCAGAGAAGGAATCAAAATTAAAAACTAATTACCCCCACTAGTCGTGCTAGTGAGGTGTTCAAATATATAATAATGACACTGTGGCTTCAAAACTTATCTTAAAACTTAGGTCTTTTAGGCAAAATTGCCAAATTTTCAGTTTTGGTGTCCCTAATTGTACTGTTTTATTGGTCAGTTTACTGTTAGAATTTGGCAAAACTTTCTTCATAGAAAATGTTCCTTATTGTCTTAAGTTTATTCTCCTTTTTGAATCACCCCAATTGGAGTTTTGTAGCTCAAGTTATAAGCAAATTACATTTACTGTTCATGCTGCAGAATTTTGTTCTGCAGATTTGTTGATCCAACTTCATTCAGTAATTTGATCAAGTTAAGTCCATAATTTGGTCTAACTTTCTTTATATGAAATGTTCTAATATGCCTTAGGTTTCCATCGGTTCAAGAATCGCCTAAATTAAAGTTTTCTAGAGAGAGTTATAGCCATTGAAACTTTACTGCTCAAATGGCAAATCTGCAGTCTACAGATTCAGGTCACCAAATTTGCTCAGTAATTTGATTAGGTTAATGGCATAATTTGGGTTGATGTTCTTCATAAACGTTTTAGGTCTATATTTCATCTAACCACTGGTAAAATTTCAGGTCATTTTGACCTGCCTAGCTCGAGTTATGACCAAATGAACAAACATTGTTCATTTGGTCAGTTTGTGCAGTGGCAGCCTGCGATTTCTCAACTTCGGTCACTTTGTTCACTAGGTTTTAGTCACTTTTTGGGCAGGCTTCCTAAATAAAAATTGTGTCATTTAGTGCCTATTTTCATCCCCAATTGGTACCATATCCATTGGACTTGTAAAATATCATTTTTGGTCCCTCAAAGGAGGTTTTGGCCATGCTGCCAGCACATGACCTTATCCAATCCGAATTTGCTTTTAATTCCAACATTTCTAACACACCTCATTTGGTCACAAATGACTATTTTTCACTTCACATTAGGTCAAAGACACCATTTACAAGTTTTTCACATTTTTTGGTCTCTAAACCCTAATGTCCAAACCCTAATTCACTATCCTCATGCATTTACTTGATTCCATACCTCTAAACATAGTCATTCAACTAACTAAGGTTTATATACCTAATTAAATCCATCAAACCATGCAAATATACTCCCATATACATGATGGCTGAAAATTATTCATGTTCCTCAATAAATTTTTATTTCATTTTAAGCATTTTTCTAAGTTAACTAAGTTATAAACACAAGTAATAAACTCATTTGCAACTTAAATCACTAACCTTTGTGTAGCAACTTCTAACTCCACTTTTCTCCAATTTTCTTTCTTCTTTTCTCCTTTCTTTGATGACCAATCTTCTGTTCAAGTGATTAAATCATGTTTTTATGGGAGAATTTGGGGTAAGGTAGGGTCAAATGGGTGTTTAAAAGCTTGTATTCAAGCTTTCATGGAGGATCAATGGTGGGGTTTGGGAAAGACTATGGCTGCCGTTTTCTTTGAGGTCGGAGAAGGTTGATATTTTTGTTTTTATGTATTTTATGTCTTGTTTTATGTATTTGAATGGGTCAACAATTGTGGGAATTAAAATAATTAATTTTGACATCATTTTGATGTCATAAGGTGATGTAATTAACTTTTTCTTTTCTTTTCTTTTTCTTTTTCTTTTTTCTATTTATTTTTCTATTAGTTCTTTAATTTAATTCTCCATTCTGAAATTTTCTTTTCTCCAATTTTATTTGACAGTTAGGTCATGGGTCAGCTCTCGGGGTCAATTAACCAAATTGCCCCTCGCCGGTTCATCCCGGTTTGCAATTAATTCCATATTTCTTCCTGCTTCCTAACCTAATTATTTGACTAGCATAATAGTTATTTTTTGTGATTTTCTCTTTTCCACTGTGTTTATAAGGGTCCTAAGGACCACAGCGTCACTTTTTACGATTCGAAATTTGAGTTTAAAATGACTTCGCAATCATTCCCGAGAAGGTCACCCATCGCCGTGACTCTCGGCTCGTTTAACTTCTTCTGTTATGTTTTTCTTATTTATACTTAACTAATTGAACATTACTGATTATTTGTGTTTATGGCTTATCTAGTTGTCTTAAGTATGGTTCTAATCCCCTTAATTATCCAGACCGACACCGATCACCGGAACAGTGAAATCTACCAGGCTATGCAAACGAGGGTGTTACAATTCTCCCCCCCTTAAAATAAATTTCGTCTCGAAATTTTACCTGGTACTAATCTCTGAATAGCTGTGGGTGCTGTCTCCTCATGTCCTCTTCTCGTTTCCAAGTAGCCTCCTGGCCCGAATGATGGTTCCACAGCACTTTTACCAATGGTATTTGCTTGTTCCGTAGCTGCTTCACCTCATAAGCCATAATCTCTATGGGTTCTTCTTCATATGTGAGGTCTGGATTCACTTCAATTTCCTCTACTGGTAGTACATGAGATAGGTCTAATCGATACCTCCTCAACATAGACACATGGAAGACATTATGTATCTTCTCCAACTCTGGAGGTAGTGCCAAACGATATGCTAAAGGACCCACTCTTTCTAGAACCTCATATGGCCCAATGAAACGAGGACTCAGTTTCCCCTTTTTGCCGAATCTCATAATTTTCTTCCAAGGAGAAACTTTGAGGAAAACTTTCTCACCCACTGCATACTCAATATCTCTTCTCTTCAAAACAGTGTAAGACTTCTGACGGTCTGATGCAGTCTTAAGTCGATCTCGGATTACCCTAATTTTCTCTTCAGTTTGCTGAATAATTTTGGGTCTAATCATCTTTCTTTCACCCACGTCATCCCAACACAATGGGGTTTTATATTTTCTACCATACAAAGTTTCATATGGAGGCATCCCAATGCTTGATTGGTAGCTGTTGTTGTAAGCAAACTCAATCAAAGGCAAGTGTGTATCCCAACTGCCTTCAAATTCAATCACACAAGCCCTTGGCATGTCCTCCAAGATCTGAATTACCCTCTCAGACTGGCCGTCAGTCTGTAGGTGGATGCAGTACTGAAGTTCAATCTAGTTCCTAGGGCTCTCTGAAGACTACCCCAGAATCTAGAAGTGAACATAGGATCTCTATCTGATACGATGGATACTGGCACTCCATGCAGTCTCACAATCTCATCAATGTACAACTTAGCCAATCTTTCTAAACTGTAGTCCATCCGAACTGGCAGAAAATGAGCAGCCTTGGTTAGTCTGTAAAAAATGACCCAAACTGCATCATGACTCTTCTATGTCCTCTGAAGTCCCATTACAAAATCCATCGTTATTCTTTCCCATTTCCATTCTGGTACTGGTAGTGGATGTAACAACCCAGCGGGTACTTGATGCTCTGCCTTTACTTGCTGACAAGTTAGGCATTTAGAAATAAACTTTGTCACATCCCTTTTCATACCCATCCACCAGTAATGCTCCATTAGCCCCTTATACAATTTTGTGCCACCAGGGTGCATGGCAAAAGGAGACTCATGTGCTTCCTTCAAAATGATCTGCCTCAAATTAACATCATTAGGAACACACATTCTGCCCTGGTGTAGCAATAGACCATCATCTCTGATTGAGAATTCTGGTTTCTTGCCCTTTCGGACTTCTTCCATCAGCTTCTGATATTTTTGATCATTCTGAGTAGCCATTCTAATCTGATCAATCAACATTGGCTGTACATGCCATGCAACTGCTGTCTGCCCATCATCACTAATCTCTAAGCTGGCATGCAATGATCTCAACTCATATACCATAGACAAAGGAGTAACCCGTAGACTTGCCATAGTCTTGCGACTTAAAGCGTCAGCCACAACATTAGCTTTTCCTGGCTGATAGTCTATCAGACAATCATTGTCTTTTATTAACTCTAACCATTTCCTCTGTCTCAAATTCAGCTCTTTCTGGGTGCCTAAATACTTCAAACTCTTATGATCCGTGTAGATGTAACACTTTTCCCCATACAAATAATGTCTCCAGATCTTAAGAGCAAACACTATAGTTGCAAGCTCCAAATCATGTGTTGGATAGTTCCTCCCAAGCGGTTTTAGCTGGCGTGATGCATAGGCAGTGACATTTCAATCTTGCATCAATACACAACCTAACCCATTGTGAGAAGCATCACTATAAACGGTGTATTCTTTACCCGGTGTAGGTAAAGTCAGGACTGGAGCTTTAGTCAAACATTTCTTCAATTCATCAAAACTCTGTTGGCATTTATCCGTCCACTGAAATTTCACATTTTTTCTAAGCAGCTTGGTTAATGGAGATGCTAATATGGAGAATCCCTTCACAAATCTACGGTAGTATCCAACTAAACCCAGAAAACTGCGAATCTCTGTGACATTTCTGGGTGGCCTCCAATTAAGGACAGCTTCAATCTTACTTGGATCTACCTTAATGCCCTCTTCTAATACTACATGCCCCAAAAAGGATATCTCCTTCAGCCAAAATTCACACTTCGATAATTTGGCATATAGCTGTTTCTCTCTCAAAGTCTGCAGTACAATCCGCAGATATCTATCATGCTCTTCTGCATTCCTCGAATAGACCAATATATCATCTATGAATACCACAACAAACTGGTCGAGGTATGGTCTGAAGATAGTGTTCATCAGATCCATAAAAGCAGCCGGAGCATTAGTTAACCCGAATGGCATGACTAGGAATTCATAATGGCCATAGCAGGTTCTGAAGGCAGTTTTAGGAATTACTCTGCTCTTGTACTTTCAGCTGATAATAACCTGATCTCAGGTCAATTTTGGAGAACACAGCTGCACCCCTGAACTGATCAAACAAGTCATCAATACGGGGCAATGGATATCTATTCTTTATTGTCACCTTATTCAACTGCCGATAATCAATACACAAGTGGAGAGTGCCATCCTTCTTCTTAACAAACAACACTGGCGCTCCCCAAGGTGACACACTAGGGCGGATAAAGCCCTTGTCAAGTAATTCTTGCAACTGCACTTTCAACTCTTTCAATTCTGCAGGTGCCATTCTATATGGCGTTATGGAGATTGGGTCCACACCAGGCATAACATTTATCTCAAACTACACCTCTCTTTCTGGAGGTAATCCTGGTAATTCATCAGGAAATATATCCAGAAAATCACATACAGTAGGGATGTCCATTAGTGCTGAACTCCGCACTTGGGTGTCTATCACATGTGCCAAGTATGCTTCACACCCCTTTCTGATCATTATTCTGGCTAGTGTAGCCGAAATGATGTTTGATGGCAGTAAATGCCTTTCCCCGTGTATTACCACATCACCGTACAAAGGGAGACCAAAAGTGACTGTCTTCAGTCTACAGTTAATCATGGCGTAATGCCTGGCTAACCAATCTATGCCTAAGATAATATCATACTCTCTGAAGGGCATTTCAATCAAGTCTGACAGGAAAACATGTCCTTGGATCATCAAAGGACAGTCTCTATAAATTCTGTTGACCCGGACCTCTTGTCCTAATGGACTAGTTACTAGCACTTCAAAACCCATTTGCACACATGGAACAGCAAGTGAACTGACTATGCTAGCACTAACATATGAATGGGTTGAACCCAGATCAAACAACACAAATACATCTTGATCAGAGATAGGGAATGTACCAGCTACCACATTGGAAGTCTCAGACTCTTCTCGTTGTCTCATCGTGTAGACTCTGGCTGAAGCACTCCCTTGTGCTGATTGACCAACTATGCCCTGACTGCCTGAAGCAGTGCCTCTACCTCTACCTCTTCCTCTGCCAACTGACTGTGAACCTCTGGGAGCAGGACTCTGAATAGATCCCTCAGCAGTAGTAGGAGCTGGACCATATCTCGAAGATGGAGCACTAGTGCAGTCTCTTGCTAAATGACCCTTGCCTCCGCAGTTAAAGCAGGCTCCAGTGGCCCAATAGCACTCCCCCCCATGAATCTTGCCACAAGTCTCACAGGAGCAGGCAGAATGTGAACCCCTGCTCGACTGCTGACCAGACCTAGGGGGTCTCTGTCCAGAAAATCTGCCTCTACCAAATCTTCCACCTCGACCCCTGCTGGGTCCACTAAACTTCTTTCTCTTTCCAGAGGTAGCACCAAAACTCTGTTCAACTGATTTTTCGCCCTTGTCTTTTTCTGATTTCTCAGCTTTTTCTGATTTTTCTTTCACTGGGGTTGCTTCTGATTCAATTCTCTCCAGTTCAAGTGCTTAAGACATAAGCTCTGAGAAGTTGTTATGTCGAAATCCCACAACTTGCATCCTTATGCTAGGCTTCAAACCCGTCTCAAATCTCTTGCATCTTGCCTTGCTGGTAGTAAGGAGACTCCCAGCATAATGACTTAAGCGGGAGAACTCTCTCTCTTACTCTGCCACCGATCGGTTCCCTTGTTTCAAACGTAAAAATTCTTGCAGATTCTGATCAACATATGCATCTGGGATGTATTTCTATCTGGATTCTTTGATGAATCATCCCAGGTCAGCACTGGTGGTTCAGCCAAGTTGTGGGGGATGGTCTTCCACCAATCATATGCATCCCCTTGCAGTAACGACACAGAATACTCAAACTTCAGCTCATCTTGGCAGTGCAGCTTCTTAAATACTCTGTCCATTCTTTCAAGCCATTGCTCTGCCTCTAAAGGGTCCACTGTACTCTTAAATTCTGCAGCCCCATACTTCAGTAATTTATCATATTGTCTGGCTGGAGGCAGTGGTTGTGCCACAGGTGTTTGGGGTGGAGCTTGAGCAGGCATACCCCTAGCCATTTGTTAAAACATCGCAGTCATCTGTGGTGCAAACTATGCAAGAAACTGCGGCATTTGCGGGGCTGGTGCTACTGACCCACTGACATTCGGTAAAGCTGGGGCTTCCTCTTGTGCCTCAGCTTTAAGAGACTGCTCAACTGAGCGATCCCCTTCTTCCATTTCAGTCTAAAGATAGGGTATCTCCTGAACAAGTAACACATGGAGATTTCCCTCCGTTCATATTCATGATGTAATGTACTATACGTAACAATTATGGACATTGAGCAGTTGTACTTAACAAAGAAAAATACAAGTTCACAAGTTAAAACATACTTCAAAAATTTGATCTGATACCACTAAAACATGTCACACCTTACCCCTCTGTAAGGCATAACATGATCCCGTAGAATACCTAACGAATTACCGAACTTCACCTACTGATAACTCATTAAGTACCCTACAAGGGATTTTAAAACAATTTTCTTACTTTAAACAAGTGGTGGGCACTTACTAATAAGTATTTAAAACATATAATTAAGTTGAAAGCTAGTTGGAAATTTTGGCCCATTTTATTTTTCCAAAAATTTTATAAAAATTTTGATAGAGTTCTGCCTGTATTTTGAACAACCAGTTCTTCAAATACCTGTAAATAGCACTTTTAAAAATTTTCCTCAACAACTACTTCAATTTCACAATCAAACTCAATCCATTTCAACAATTCCACAATCATTTCATTCAAATTAAATAAAATAGTTCCACTCATATTTTATTAGAGACAAAACAATTTATATATATACATCATTACAAAATTTACATCAAAGGAAATTCAAACTAAATTTTTTTATTACAAACTTCATACAAACTTTGTACAAGCTGCTCAAGACCCATTTACATGTCCATACTTTTATATGCAATACATACATCAAAAGAAATATTTACAATTAGGGTATAAATTATACCCGATGACTTTAAGCTGATAACTCCTCACACCTCAAAGAATTTCATCACGCTTCCTCTAGTTCAGATTCTGCGATAAGAATAAAGCTGTCGCTGAGTATTAAGACTCAGTGGTGCACAACATACTAAAATAGTCTTTATGCAAAATATAAATCATATTTATTCAAAAATTTGACTAAACATGAGCATTAAATGCAAAACATGAATTATGAGATTTTAATGCAAACCAAGTTCATTTCGAAGTATCAAAACACATTTCATAAAACCCACAGTTAGATCATGTCATTCAAAACAAATAGAATCTCAATAGCCAGAGGCTAAAGAGAAATCACATCACAAGGCTAGCTAGCTCAAATATATGGATATCCATTCACATCCTCTTCTACTGGCACACCTCAACACTTCTCCAGAGAAGGAATCAAAATTCGAAACTAATTACCCTTACTAGTCATGCTAGTGTGGTGTTTAAATATATGGTCATGACACTGTGGTTTCAAAACTTATCTTAACAATTTGCTAAACATTGTCATTTCAATATACATAATAACTTTCAACAATTTAAATCAAAACATCATAAGAATGCCATAATCCAATATTTCACATTATTCAAAATAGTATGCAAAAGATGATTACAAAAAATATACATTGTGCACAAACCTCAAACAAGTCGCCTGTTGGCCTTGACTCGACTCCTCGGGTTCTGTCCTAATATTCCTTTCCACTGAAACACACAATTTCACACTGTTTCAGTACCATAACTTAGCATAAATCCAAAAATAAATTTAACTTCACTTTTACCTAGCTCTAACGTGCTAAATTCGACGTTCTTGAAATTTTGTGTTTCAGGTTACTATTCACCGCACTATTCAAGTCAAATTATTGACTTTCTAAGGCTTAATAGGTATGGGAATTCCAACTTTACCCACATACCACATTTTGGTCAGCAAACTTGTTGGTTTTGGTCATTTTATCAAAACTTAGGTCTTTTAGGCAAAATTGCCAAATTTTCAGTTTTGGTGTCCCTAATTGTACTGTTTTATTGGTCAGTTTACTGTTAGAATTTGGCAAAACTTTCTTCATAGAAAATGTTCCTTATTGTCTTAAGTTTATTCTCCTTTTTGAATCACCCCAATTGGAGTTTTGTAGCTCAAGTTATAAGCAAATTACATTTACTGTTCATGCTGTAGAATTTGGTTCTGCAGATTTGTTGATCCAACTTCATTCAGTAATTTGATCAAGTTAAGTCCATAATTTGGTCTAACTTTCTTCATATGAAATGTTCTAATATGCCTTAGGTTTCCATCGGTTCAAGAATCGCCTAAATCAGAGTTTTCTAGAGAGAGTTATAGTCATTGAAACTTTACTATTCAAATGGCAAATCTGTAGTCTGCAGATTCAGGTCACAAAATTTGCTCAGTAATTTGATTAGGTTAATGGCATAATTTGGGTTGGTTTTCTTCATGAAAGTTTTAGGTCTATATTTCATCTAACCACTGGTAAAATTTCAAGTCATTTTGACCTGCCTAGCTCGAGTTATGACCAAATGAACAAATATTGTTCATTTGGTCAGTTTGTGCAGTGGCAGCCTGCGATTTCTCAACTTCGGTCACTTTGTTCACTAGGTTTTAGTCACCTTTTGGGCAGGCTTCCTAAATAAAAATTGTGTCATTTAGTGCCTATTTTCATCCCCAATTTGTACCATATCCATTGGACTTGTAAAATATCATTTTTGGTCCCTCAAAGGAGGTTTTGGTCATGCTGCCAGCACATGACCTTATCCAATCCGAATTGGCTTTTAATTCCAACATTTCTAACACACCTCATTTGGTCAAAAATAACCATTTTTCACTTCACATTAGGTCAAAGACACCATTTACAAGTTTTTCACATTTTTGGTCTCTAAACCCTAATGTCCAAACCCTAATTCACTAACCTCATTTATTTACTTGATTCCATACCTCTAAACATAGTCATTCAACTAACTAAGGTTTATATACCCAATTAAATCCATCAAACCATGCAAATATACTCCCATATACATGCTGGCTAAAAATTATTCATGTTCCCTCAACAAATTTTTATTTCATTTTAAGCATTTTTCTAAGTTAACTATGTTATAAACACAAGTAATAAACTCATTTGCAACTTAAATCACTAACCTTTGTGTAGCAACTTCTAACTCCCATTTTCTCCAATTTTCTTTCTTCTTTTCTCCTTTCTTTGATGACCAATCTTCTTTTCATGTGATTAAATCAAGTTTTTATGGGAGAATTTGGGGTAAGGTAGGGTCAAATGGGTGTTTAAAAGCTTGTATTCAAGCTTTCATGGAGGATCAATGGTGGGGTTTGGGAAAGACTATGGCTGCCATTTTCTTTGAGGTAGGAGAAGGTTGATATTTTTGTTTTTATGTATTTTATGTCTTGTTTTATGTATTTGAATGGGTCAACAATTGTGGGAATAAAAATAATTAATTTTGACATCATTTTAATGTCATAAGGTGATGTAATTAACTTTTTCTTTTCTTTTCTTTTTCTTTTTCTTTTTTCTATTTATTTTTCTATTAGTTATTTAATTTAATTCTCGATTCTGAAATTTTCTTTTCTCTAATTTTATTTGACAATTAGGTCAGGAGTCAGCTCTCGGGGTCAATTGACCAAATTGCCCCTCGCCGGTTCATCCCGGTTTGCAATTAATTCCATATTTCTTCCTGCTTCCTGACCTAATTATTTGACTGGCTTAACAGTTATTTTTCGTGATTTTCTCTTTTCCACTGTGTTTATAAGGGTCCTAAGGACCGCAGCGTCACTTTTTACGGTTCGAAATTTGAGTTTAAAACGACTTCGCAATCATTCCCGAGAAGGTCACCCATCGTTATGACTCTTGGCTCGTTTAACTTCTTCTGTTCTGTTTTTCTTATTTATACTTAACTAATTGAACATTACTAATTATTTGTGTTTATAGCTTATCTAGTTGTCTTAAGTGTGGTTCTAATCCCCTTAATTGTCCGGACCAACACCGGTCACCGGAACAGTGAAATCTACTAGGCTATGCAAACGGGGGTGTTACACTTCCAACTGACTGCACCTCCATTACAAATGAACACATACCCAGAGGTAGACTTTCTATCATCGATATCTGATTAGAAATGAGAATCAATATAATTGTAACGGCCCGGCCCACTAGTGCTATTGTCCGCTCTGGGCTGAAGCCCTCACGGTTTTAAAACGCGTCAGTAAGGGTTACGAACCATCAACTTATAAACCCAGCATCTCTCCCGTGTTTTGCTGATGTGGGATTTGCCTAGGGTGTTACATTTGACAGTTCGTAACTCATAGTGACGCGTTTTAAAACCGTGAGGGCTTCAGCCCAGAGCGGACAATATCACTAGTGGGTCAGACCATTACATTTGTGGTATCAGAGCTGCTCCGCGTGCAACCTTGAACGATGGTGGGGCAAACCTCAGCGAGGACGCTGAGTCCCATAAGGGGGGTGGATTGTAACACCCTAGGCAAATCCCACATCGGCAAAACACGGGAGAGATGCTGGGTTTATAAGTTGATGGTTCGTAACCCATACTGATGCGTTTTAAAACCGTGAGGGCTTCAGCCCACAGTGGACAATATCACTAGTGGGCCAGGCCATTACAATAACCATCCAATTGCAAGTCTCCACCTCCATAAATCAAGAATAAATCCTTAGTTCTTCTCAAGTACTTAAGGATATTCTTGACAGCTATCTAGAGTTCTAAACCTGGATTGGATTGATATCTGCTAGTCAAACTAACAACATATGCGATATCCGGCCTAGTACACAACATTACATACATTAAACTTTCAATAGCCAAAGCATATGGAATCCTAGCCATTTTATCTCTTTCTTTAGGTGTCTTTGCAGACATCTCTTTAGAAAGGTAGATACCATGTCTCACTGGTAACAATCCTCTCTTGGAATCAAGCATGTTAAACCTCTTTAACACCTTTTCCAAGTATAGACTTTGGGACAAACCAATTATTCTTTTCGCTTGATCTCTATAGATACGAATCCCAAGAATATAGTTTGCCTCCCCTAAGTCTTTCATGGAGAATATATTTGACAACCATATCTTTACAGTTGTCAACATACCTGTGTCATTACCCATCAATAAAATGTCATCCACATATAAGACAAGGAAAGTGACAGCATTATCACTAACCTTCTTATATACACATAGCTCATCCTCATTTTTGATAAAACCAAATGACTTAATGGCTTCATCAAAATGGATGTTCCAACTCCTCGAAGCTTGTTTCAACCTATAAATGGATCGCTTTAGCTTGCATACCTTGGAACCATCTTGGGATTCAAAACCCCTAGGTTGTTCCATGAAAATGTTTTCTTCATTGTATTTATTGAGAAAAGTTGTTTTGACATCCATCTGCCAAATCTCATAAACATAGTATGCAGCTATTGCTAATAGAATCCTAATTGATTTAAGCATGGGAACAGACGAGAAAGTCTCCTCATAGTTGATTTCTTGCCTTTGGCGAAACCCTTTCACTACTAGCCTTGCCTTATAGGTCTCTACCTTTCCATCAGAACCAATTTTCTTCTTGAAAACCCATTTGTTCCCTATAGGTACAATACCTTCAGGTGGGTCAATAAGATCCCAAATTTGATTCTTATACATGAAATCAATTTCGGATTTCATAGCATCAATCCATTTTGAAGAGTCTATATCTGATATAGCTTCTTCATAGGTAAGTGGATCATCTCCATGATCTACTTCTTCATGAGTAGACAACTTGTCACACCTTACCCCTCTGTAAGGCATAACATTATCCCGTAGAATACCTAATGAACTACCGAACTTCACCTACCGATAATTCATTAAGTACACTACAAGGGATTTTACAACCATTTTCTTACATTTTGGAAGTGGTGAGCGTTTTGGTAGGAATTAAAATCATTTAATTGAAGTTTCAAAACTAGTTACAACTTTTGCCCATTTTATTTTTTCGCCAATTTTATAAAAATTTGTAGAGTGAAATCTGTCTGTATTTTGAGAAAACAGTTCTTCAAATACCTAAGAAAAACGCTTCCAATAAATTTTTCCACAACTCCCAACCCAAATCTACTCAAAATTCTCAAATCAAACCACTTCAAAATAATTCCACAATTTAATCCAAGTTTGTCATCTCAAAATATATCATCATTTCATTCAAGAAAGCTAATTTACATTCACAAGTTTAATTTACAGAGATAAAATACAAAAATAATATTATTACAATTTATTATACAACTGCTCAACTTTACATTGATACATAAAATATTACAATATTTACATCAATTAACTACAAGGGTATAAAAAAATACCTGTACAAAAGTGATCACAGAAGTTCTTGCTGATCCAGCAGCTCACTCTGCTGCTTTTTCCTTGCCCTTATCTGCGACAACAAAATAAACTATCACTGAGTATAAAAATACTCAGTGGTTCACAATGAAAATTGAAATGCAGTACATAAAACATTCCTTGACAAATTCACAATTTGAATATTTCATAATCACATTTCACAATTTATCAAAACTCATTATAGCATAATTTTGGTTAAATAATTTAACAAAACTTAAGCCATGACACAAAATTTTCGATCAATGCCATGTTGTACACCATGACAAAGCAATCTACAACCCTACTAATTGAAATCAATGAGGGAGGTGGCTAGCTAGCTAATGTGTACTCCTCCGATCTACAACCTCAACTGGTAAACTAGAGAGGGAGGAAAATAATCGATCTCAACCCCATAAATGGAGGAGGAATAATAAGGCACTGTCATGCTAAGTGTGAGTCAGAAATCCATTTGAAATATTTTATTCAAATATTGCATACAAAAATCAAATCAATTTCCAAAGTTACAATTTCATCACAAAGTGGGAACACAAAAGTTCTTAAACTCATAATGCGTACTAAATCAATATTTTAAGGATAAAATGCTGAAATAGGGTTTATTGTGCACAAACCTGACATGAGTCACCTCTAGGCCTTGACTCAGTCTCTCAGACTTTCCGAGTCTTTTTCAGCTAAAACACAAAATTTATAGTGTCTCAGTATCTTTACTTCATAACAATTGCAATAACTAATTCCAATATGTTTACACTTACATTCTTGCAAATTTCATGTTGAGAATACTATTCATGGTACTATTTAAGTCAAAATATTGACTTTCTTATACTTAAAAGATATGGGAACTCCAACTATACTCACATACCACATTTTGGTCACCAATTTTGTTGGTTTTGGTTGTTTTCTCAAAACTTAGGTCTTTTAGGCAAAATTATAAATTTTCAGTTTTGGTGTCTTATGTTGCACTGTTCCATTGGTCATTTCGCTATTAGAATTGGGCCATGGTTTCTGCATAGAAATTGTTTCTTATTGTCTTAACTTTATTTCCCTTTTTGAATCACTCCATTTGAAGTTTTTTAGCTCAAGTTATGGCCATTTGAATCATGGCTGCCGGATTAGACTTAACCCAGATTTCTGGGCACCAAATTGGTTCTAGCAGTTTTAGGTCACCAATTTTGGGTGGCTAAATGACTTGGTTAGGGGCATAATTTGGGTTTGTGTTCTTCGTGAAAGTTTTAGGCCTATATCTCAGCTTTCTACTGGTAAATTTGCAGGTCATTTAGACCTGCTTAGCCCAAGTTATGGCTAAATGAAGAAACACTGTTCATTTGGTCATTTTTGTACAGGTCAGATTGCCTAATCCGGATTTGGTCAATTTGTTCACTAGGTTTTGGTCACTTTTTGGGCATGATTCCTAAATGAAAAATGTTCCATTTTGTGTCTGTTTTCATTCCCAATTGGCCTCACACTACTTGGACT
Organism: Hevea brasiliensis; assembly: GCF_030052815.1. NCBI lineage: Eukaryota > Viridiplantae > Streptophyta > Magnoliopsida > Malpighiales > Euphorbiaceae > Hevea > Hevea brasiliensis. The sequence goes on from NC_079503.1 coordinate 33,846,178, forward strand.
TGTAAATTTTCAGTTTTGGTCCCTGAAAGGGACCTTGGTCTTGTTACCTGCAGCATGACCCTAAGCAATCCGAATTTGCATTTGGTTCCAACACTTCTAACATACTCCAATTGGTTACAAATGACCATTTCTCACCTCAGACCAAGTCCAACACACCATTTAACACATTTTCATATTTTTGTCTCCAAAACCCTAGTTCATGCCATTGATCAATTTCTTAATCAAATCATTACACTAATCACATATTCAACCTTATTTAAGCTCTAATTCATGTTTAGTTTAACTAAACACTATCAAATCCAACACCCTATCAAACTGGCTGAATTCACATATGGTCCCTCAACAAAAATTTTCTTTTCATTTAAAGTTTATTTTCAAGTTCAATAAGTTAAAAATGCAAGAATCAAACAAAAAGTGTTAAGTTTGCTTACTAACCTTACTTTGGATTTTCAAAACTTCAATTCCCTTCTTCTTTTCTTCTTTCTTTCTTGCTCAGGCTTCTTTTCAAGACTTCTTCAAGCTCAAAATGAGCTTTAATGGAGGAAAGTGAGGGTGAGGGAGAGAGAGGTGCGTGACGGCAATGAAGAAAATGACTTTTTTTTTTCTTCTTTTTCTTTTTTTTTTTTTTTTATGTCTCTAGGAAGACCACAATTTATCTAAAATTTAATTTTTTAATTATAATATTTATGGCATCATGCATGATGTCATCTCTTTTCACCCTTTTCATTTTTTTTCCATTAGTTCTTTAATTTAATTTCCGATTCTGAAATTTTCTTTTCTCTGATTTTATTTGATAGTTAGGTCAGTAGTCAGCTCTCGGGGTCAATTGACCAAATTGTCCCTTGTCGGTTCAACCCGATTTGCAAATAATTCAATATTTCTTCCGGCTCCCTGATCTAATTATGTGACTGGCTTAATAATTCTTTTTCATGATTTCTCTTTTCCACTGTGTTCGCAATTGTCCTAAGGACCGCAGCATCACATTTTACTGTTCAAAATTTGAGTTTAAATCGACTTCGCTATCCTTCTCGAGAAGGTCACCTATCGCTGTGACTCTCGGCTCATTTAACTTCTTATGTTCTGTTTTTCTTATTTATACTTAACTAATTGGCAATTACTAATTTTTGTGTTCAGGGCTTATTTAATTTTCTTAAGTATGGTTCTAATCCCCTTAATTATCCGGACCAATACCGGTCACCAGAATAGTGAAATATACCAGGCTATGTAAATAGGGGTGTTACAATTCTTCCCCCCCCCCCCCCCTAAAAATAAATTTCGTCTCGAAATTTGACCTGGTATCAATCTCTAAACAGCTGTGGGTGTTGTCTCCTCATGTCCTCCTCTCATTGCCAAGTAGCTTCTTGGCCCGAATGATGGTTCCACATCACTTTTACCAGCGGTATCTGCTTGTTCTGTAGCTACTTCACCTCATAAGCCAGAATCTCTACGGGTTCTTCCTCATATGTGGGGTCTGGATTCACTTCAATTTCTTCTACCGGTAGTACATGAGATGGGTCTAATCTATACCTCCTCAACATGGACACATGGAAGACATTATGTACCTTCTCTAACTCTGGAGGTAGTGCCAAATGATATGCCAAAGGACCCACTCTTTCCAGAACCTCATAAGGCCCAATGAAATGAGGACTCATTTTCCCCTTCCTGCCAAATCTCATAATCCTCTTCCAAGGGGAAACCTTGAGGAATACTTTGTCACCCACTGCATATTCAATATCCCTTCTCTTCAGTTCAACATAGAACTTCTGACGGTCTGATGCAGTCTTAAGTCGATCTCTGATCACCCTGATTTTCTCCTCAGTCTGCTGAACAATTTTGGGCCCAATCATCTTCCTTTCACCCACGTCATCCCAACACAATGAGGTTCTACATTTTCTGCCAGACAAAGCTTCATATGGAGGCATCCCAATGCTTTATTGGTAGCTATTGTTGCAAGCAAACTCAATCAAAGGCAAGTGTGTGTCCCAACTACCCTCAAACTCAATCACACAACCCGTAGCATGTCCTCCAAGATTTGAATTACCCTCTCAGACTGGCCATCTTTCTGTGGGTGGAATGCAGTACTGAAGTTCAATCTAGTTCCTAGGGTTCTCTGAAGACTACCCCAGAATCTAGAAGTGAACCTAGGATCTCTGTCTGAAACGATGGATACTGGAACTCCATGTAGTCTCACAATCTCATCTATATACAACTTGGCCAATCTTTCTAAACTGTAGTCCATCCGAACTGGCAGAAAATGAGCAGACTTAGTCAATCTGTCAACAATGACCCAAACTGCATCATAACTCTTCTGTGTCCTCGGAAGTGCTATCACAAAATCCATAGTTATTCTCTCCTATTTCCATTCTGGCACTGGTAGTGGATGTAATAACCCAGTTGATACTTGATGCTCTGCCTTCACTTGCTGACAAGTTAAGCATTTGGAAACAAACTCTGCCACATCTTTCTTCATACCCATCCACCAGTAATGCTCCTTTAGCCCTCTATAAATTTTTGTACCACCAGGGTGCATGGCAAAAGGAGACTCATGTGCTTCCTTCAAAATGATATGCCTCAAATCAACATTATTAGGAACAAACATTCTGCCCTGGTGTAGCAATAGACTATCATCTTTTATTGAGAATTCTGGTTTCTTACCCTGTCTGACTTCTTCCAATAGCTTTTGATACCTTTCATTATTCTAAACAACCATTCTGATTTGATCAATCAACACTAGCTATTCATGCCATGCAACTGCTGTTTGCCCCCTCATTATTAATCTCTAAGCTGGCTTGTAATGATCTCAACTCATGTAACATAGACAAAGGAGTAACCTGAAGGCTTGCTATAGTCTTGCGACTTAAGGCGTCAGCCACAACATTAGCTTTCCCTGGCTGATAGTCTATCAAACAATCATAGCCTTTTATCAACTCTAACCAACTCCTCTGTCTCAAATTCAGCTCTTTCTGGGTGCCCAAATACTTTAAACTCTTATGATCTGTGCAGATGTAGCATTTCTCCCCATATAAATAGTGCCTCCAGATCTTAAGAGCAAACATAATAGCTGCAAGCTCCAAGTCATGGGTCGAATAGTTCCCCTCATGTGGTTTCAGCTAACGTGATGCATAGGTAATGACATTTCGATCTTGCATCAGTACACAGCCTAACCCATTGTGAGAAGCATCACTATAAATTGTATATTCTTTACCTCGTGTAGGTAAAGCTAAGACTGGAGCCTCAGTCAAACACCTCTTCAATTCATCAAAACTCTGCTGGCATTTATCCATCCACTAAAATTTCAGATCTTTCCTAAGCAGCTTGGTCAATGGAGAAGCCAACATGGAGAATCCTTTCACAAAACGGCGGTAGTATCCAGCTAACCCTAGGAAACTGTGAATCTCCGTGATATTTTTGGGTGGCCTCCAATTAAGAATAGCTTCTATCTTACTTGGATCTACCTTGATGCCCTCTACCGATACTGCATGCCCTAGGAAAGATATTTCTTTCAGCCAAATTTCACATTTCGACAATTTGGCATATAGTTGTTTCTCCCTTAAAGTTTGCAGTACAATGTGTAGATGTCTATCATGCTCTTCTGCATTCCTCGAATAGACCAATATATCATCTATGAATACCACAACAAACTGGTTGAGGTATGGTCTGAAGATAGTATTCATCAGATCCATAAAAGCATCCGGAGCATTAGTTAACCCGAATGGCATGACCAAGAACTCATAATGGCCATAGTGGGTTCTAAAAGCAGTTTTAGGAATGCTCTGCTCTTATACTTCTAGCTGATAATAACCTGATCTCAGGTCAATTTTGGAGAACACAGCTGCACCCCTTAACTGATCAAACAAGTCATCAATGCGGGGCAATGGGTATCTATTCTTTATTATCACCTTATTCAACTATCGATAGTCAATGCATAACTGGAGAGTGCCATCTTTCTTCATTACAAACAACACTGGCACTCCCCAAGGTGACACACTAGGGCGGATAAAGTCCTTGTCAAGCAGCTCTTGCAATTATACTTTCAACTCTTTTAGTTCTGCTGGTGCCATTCTGTATGGCATTATGGAGATTGGGTCCACACCAGGCATAACTCAATCTCAAACTGCACTTCTCTTTTTGGAGGTAATCTTGGCAATTCATCAGGAAATACATCTAGAAAGTCACATACCGTAGGGATGTCCCTCAATGCTAGACTACCCACTTGGGTGTCTATCACATGTGCCAAGTACGCCTCACACCCCTTCCTAATCATTTTTCTGGCCAGTGCAGCTGAAATGATGTTTAATGGTAATAACTACCTCTCCCCATGTATTACTACATCACCATACTGAGGGAGACCAAAAGTGGTATCTTGATCTCTGATTAATCATTGCATGATGCCTGGCTAACCAATCCATGCCCAAAATAATGTCATAATCTCTGAAGGGCATTTTAATCAAATTAGACAGAAAAGTGTGTCCTTGGATAACCAGAGGACAATCCTTATATAGTATATTTACCCTGACCTCCTGGCCTAATGGACTAGTTACTAGCACATCATAGTCCATTGGTACACACTGACTAGCAGTAGAACAAATCACATTAGCACTGACATATGAATGTGTGGAGCCAGGATCAAACAATACATATACATCTTGGTCAAGGATGGAGAAAATACCAGCTACTACGTCTGACGTTTCAGCCTCCTCCCTCTGATGCATTATATACACTCTGACTGGTGCGCCACTGGGTACTGGCTGGTTAACTGTGCTTTAACTTCCAGGAGTGTTACTAGGACCCCTACCTCTGCCTCTACCTCTACCAGCTGGCTGTGAGCCTCTAAGTGTAGAAGCTTGGGCTGATCCCTCAGATGTAGCAGAAGGTCTAGATCAGCGCAGACTAGTACAATCCTTAGCAGAATGTCCGCTCCCTCCACAGTTATAGCATGCACCTATGGCCTTGAAACACACCCCACCATGTGTTCTACCACAGGTTTCACACTGTCGAACTGATAAAGATCCTCAAGAAACTTGTTGGGTCTGCTGACCAGACTAGGGTGGTCTTTGGCCAGAGAATCTGCCTCTGCCAGATCTGCGAGAGCTGGATCCCTCAAACTATTTTCTTTTCCTAGAGCCACTCTCAGTAGCTTGGCCTGTAGTCTTTTCAGTCTTCTCTTTTTCTTGTGTACCCTTTTTCACTGCCCCTTCTGATTCTATCCTTTCCAATTCTAGGGCTTGTGAAATCAGCTCAAAAAAATTCTGGTGTCCGAATCCCACAACTTGCATCCTTAGATTCGGCCTTAACTTGGACTCAAACCTCTTACATCTGTCTCTAGGGGTGGAGATTAAGCTTCCAGCATAGTGGCTTAGCCTTGAAAAATCCCATTCATACTCTACTATTGTTCTGTCCCCTTGCTTCAGAGTCAAGAATTCTTGCAATTTCATATCCACATAAGCATCGAGGACCCACTTCTATCGAAACTCCCTCAAAAAGTCTAACCAGGTCAACACAGGTGGCTCAACCAGGTTGTGGGGGATGGTCTTCCACCATTCATATGCATCCCCTTGCAACAGAGAAATAGAGTACTCGAACTTCAGCTCTTTTGCATACTGCAACTTTTTGAAAACCCGTTCCATTCACTCTAACCACTATTCTACCTCCAGTGGATCCACAGTGCCCTTAAACTCGGTGGCCCCAAATTTCATCAATTTTTCATACTACCAAGCCGAGGGCTGTGGTTGTGCTATAGGTGCTTGCATCTGAGCTTCAAGTGGCACATTTCCCGCCATTTGTTGGAAAAATGAAGCCATCTACTGTGCAAATTGAGCAGGAAACTGCGGTGCTGGAGTAGGAGCTAGACTGGCTAACCCACTCACGTTCTGGAGTGCTGGGGCTTCCCCTTGAACCTCAGCCTCAACAGATTGTTCTGTGGAATGATCTCCCTCTTCCATTCCGTTTCCCAAAAATTTCTACTTCCTGAGATCAAACACAAGGAGGTTGACCTCCGTTAGTGCATCTTCATGATGTAAATATGTGATATGTATCAATTAAAGACACTTGAGCAGTTGTACTCAAAAAGAAAATATTCACATACATAGTCAAAATTCATTGCAAAACCATGCTCTGATACCACTAAAACATGTCACACCTTAACCCTCTGTAAGGCATAACATGATCCCGTAGAACACCTAATGAACTACCGAACTTCACCTACCGATAATTCATTAAGTACACTACAAGGGATTTTAAAACCATTTTCTTATATTTTGGAAGTGGTGAGCATTTTGGTAGGAATTAAAATCATTTAATTGAAGTTTCAAAACTAGTTAAAACTTTTGCCCATTTTATTTTTTCACAAATTTTATAAAAATTTCGGCAGAGTGCCGTCTGTATTTTGAGAAAACAGTTCTTCAAATACCTGAGAAAAACACTTCTAATAAATTTTTCCACAACTCGCAACCCAAATCAACACAAAATTCTCAAATCAAACTACTTCAAAATAATTCCACAATTTAATCCAAGTTTGTCATCTCAAAATATATCATTATTTCATTCAAGAAAGCTAATTTACATTCACAAGTTTAATTTACAGAGATAAAATACAAAAATAATATTATTACAATTTATTATACAACTGTTCAACTTTACATTGATACATAAAACATTACAATATTTACATCAATTAACTACAAGGGTATAAATAAATACCCGTACAAAAGTGATCACAGAAGTTCTTGCCGATCCAGCAGCTCACTCTGCTGCTTTTTCCTTGCCCTTATCTGCAATAGTAAAATAAGCTATCGCTGAGTAAAAAAATACTCAGTAGTGTACAATAAAAATTGAAATGCAATACATAAAACATTCCTTGACAAATTCACAACTTGAATATTTCATAATCACATTTCACAATTTATCAAAAATCATTATAGCACAATTTTGGTCAAATAATTTAATAAACAAAGTGTTGCCAATTCATACACAACTTAAGCCATGACACAAAATTTTCGATCAATGCCGTATTATACACCACGACAAAGCAATCTACAACCCTATTAATCGAAATCAATGAGGGAGGTGGCTAGCTAGCTAATGAGTACTCATCCGATCTATAACCTCAACTGGTAAACCAGAGAGGGAGGAAAATAATCGATCTCAATCCCATAAATGGAGGAGGAATAATAAGGCACTGTCATGCTAAGTGTGAATCAGAAATCCATTTCAAACATTTTATTCAAATATTGCATACAAAAATCAAATCAATTTCCAAAGTTACAATTTCATCACAAAGTGGCAACACAAAAATTCTTAAACTCATAATGCATACTAAATCAAATTTTCAAGGATTAAATGCTGAAATAGGGTTTATTATGCATAAACCTGACGTGAGTCGCCTCTAGGCCTTGACTCAGTCTCTCAGACTTTTCGAGTTTTTTTCAGCTGAAACACAAAATTTATAGTGTCTCAGTATCTTTACTTCATAACAATTCCAATAACTAATTCCAATATGTTTAAACTTACATTCTTGCAAATTTCATGTTGAGGTTACTATGCATGGTACTATTCAAGTCTAAATTTTAACTTTCTTATACTTAAAAGATATGGGAACTCCAACTATACTCACATACCACATTTTGGTCACCAATTTTGTTGGTTTTGGTTGTTTTCCCAAAACTTATGTCTTTTAGGCAAAATTGCAAATTTTCAGTTTTAGTGTCTTATGTTGCACTATTCCATTGGCCATTTTGCTATTAGAATTAGGCTATGGTTTCTTCATAGAAATTGTTCCTTATTGTCTTAAATTTATTTCCCTCTTTGAATCACTCCATTTGGAGTTTCGTAGCTCAAGTTATAGCTATTTGAATCATGGCTGCCGGATTAGACTTAACCCAAATTTCTAGGCACCAAACTGACTCTGGCAGTTTTAGGTCACCAAATTTGGGTGGCTAAATGACTTGGTTAAGGGCATAATTTGAGTTTTTGTTCTTCATGAAAGTTTTAGCTTTATATCTCAACTTTCTACTGGTAAAATTTCATGTCATTTAGACTAGCCTAGCCCAAGTTATGGCCAAATGAACAAACACTATTCATTTGGTCATTTTTGTATAGGTCAGATTGCCTAATCTAGATTTGGTCAATTTGTTCACTAGGTTTTGGTCACTTTTTGGGCATAATTGCTAAATGAAAAATGTTCCATTTTGTGTCTATTTTCATTCCCAATTGGCCTTACACCAATTGGACTTGTAAATTTTCAGTTTTGGTCCCTGAAAGGGACCTTGGTCCTACTGCCTGCAGCATGACCCTAAGCAATCCGAATTTGCATTTGGTTCCAACACTTCTAACGTACTCCAATTGGTCACAAATGACCATTTCTCACCTCAAACCAAGTCCAACACACCATTTAACACATTTTCACATTTTTGTCTCCAAAACCCTAGATGCCAAAACCCTAGTTCATGCCATTGATCAATTCCTTAATCAAATCATTACACTAATCACATATTCAACCTTATTTAAGCTCTAATTCATGTTTAGTTTAACTAAACACTATCAAATCCAACACCCTATCAAGTTGGCCGAATTCACATATGGTCCCTCAACAAAAATTTTCTTTTCATTTAAAGTTTATTTCTAAGTTCAATAAGTTAAAAATGCAAGAATCAAACTAAAAGTGTTAAGTTTGCTTAATAGCCTTACTTTGGATTTCCAAAACTTCAATTCCCTTCTTCTTTTCTTCTTTCTTTCTTGCTCAAGCTTATTTTCAAGACTAAAAGACCAAGTTTAATTAAGGGAACTATGGGATTTATGGCTAGATCAAGTAGTTCTTCAAGCTCAAAATGACCTTTAATGGAGGAAAGTGAGGGTGAGGGAGAGAGAGGTGAGTGACGGCAATGAAGAAGATGACTTCTCTTTTTTTTTTTTTTTCCTTTTTCTTTTCTTTTTTTTTTTTATGTCTCTAGGAAGACTACAATTTATCTAAAATTTAATTTTTTAATTATAATATTTATGGCATCATGCATGATGTCATGCATTATGTCATCTCTTTTCACCTTTTTCATTTTCCTTTTTTTTTCCATTAGTTCTTTAATTTAATTTCTGATTCCGAAATTTTCTTTTCTCTAATTTTATTTGACAGTTAGGTCATGAGTCAGGTCTCGGGGTTAATTGACTTAATTGCCCCTCACCAGTTCAACTCGGTTTGCAAATAATTTAATATTTCTTCCGACTCCCTGACCTAATTATTTGACTGGCTTAACAATTCTTTTTCGTGATTTTCTCTTTTCCACTGTGTTTACAATAGTCCTAAGGACCGCAGCGTCACATTTTACTGTTCGAAATTTGAGTTTAAATTGACTTCGTAATCCTTCCCGAGAAAGTCACCCATCGCTGTGACTCTCGGCTCATTTGACTTCTTATGTTCTGTTTTTCTTATTTATACTTAACTAATTGGCAATTACTAATTGTCTGGGTTCAGGGCTTATCTAGTTGTCTTAAGTATGGTTCTAATCCCCTTAATTATCTAGACCGACACCGGTCATCAGAATAGTGAAATATACCAGACTATGTAAATATAGATGTTACACAACTCTTATTTTTCTTCATGAAGGAAACCATATCTCACTGGTGGGTGAGATACCCTGGTTGTTCTACAAGGAACAGCTGTAGATGTTATATCAATAGGTGTAGGTTAACTAGATGGATCTATATCTATCTGATCTGTTGGTTCGTTAGAATTCTCCAATTCTAACTCCATTTGCCTTCCTTTGCCAACTTCTTGAACAAACTGTTGTTCAAGAAATGTGGCATCTCTACTTATCACAACCTTTTATGATGTAAGAAATAAAAATAGTATCCAAAACTATCTTTTGGATATCCAACAAATTGACCCTTTTCTAATCTGGTTTCCAATTTATCAATGTTCAGCTTTCTCATATAAGCTAGACAACCCCAAATCTTAACATGCTTAAGACTTGGTTTTCTTCCATGCCATATCTCATAAGGTGTAGAAGAAACTGATTTTGATGGAATCCTATTCAGAATATACAAAGTTGATTCTAATGGAAATCCCCAAAAAGAGATTGGCATATCAGTATAGCTCATCATATTACGTACCATATCCAATAGGGTACGATTTTTCCTTTCAGATACACCATTCAGCTGTGGTGTTCCAGGAGGAGTCAGCTAGGAAACAATGCCATGCTCTCTCAAGTATTCATCAAATTCAGTACTCAAACATTCACCTCCACGATTTGATTGAAGAGCTTTAATACTCTTTCCTATTTGATTTTCTACTTCAGATTTAAATTTTTTGAACTTTTCAAGGGATTCATGTTTGTATTTCATCAAATACAAATACCCAAATCTTGATTTGTCATCGGTAAAAGTAATAAAGTAATAAAAACCACCTCTAGCCATTTCCTTAAATGGACCACATACATCACTATGTATGAGCTCCAAAATATTTTCAGCTCTTAGTTCTTATCTAATAAAGGGTGATCTAGTCATTTTGCCTTGAAGGCAAGATTCACAAGTTGGAGTAGGCTCAAAGCCCAATGAGGATAGAATCCCCATTTTCTCCAGTTTTGCAATCCTATCTTCTGCAACATGACCTAACCTTAAGTGCCAAATATATTTTGAACTTGAGTTGATTTTCACCATGGCATTGCATTCATTTAGATCACTTGCATTCATTTTGTGTTTGTCATTATTATCCAAATAATAAAGACCATCATTCATATAATCCGAACCAATATATTTATTTCCAAAATAAATATTACAAATATCATCTGTGAACTGAAATTCATAGCCATTTCTAGTCAAACTAGATATAGAAATGATGTTCTTAAAAGCATCAGGTACATATAAAATATTATCCAAACATGTAAAAAGATTTAGATTTTATAGCAAAAGCTTCAATAGTTGAGCCATTGCCAATCCGGACTCTAACATCTTGAGAGCGCAAGCTGCTACTATTTGCTAGTTTCTGCATATCATAAGAAATGTGAGAACTGGCACTAGTATCTAAAACCCAAGCTGTAGACGAACTATGAGTATCATCAGAATCTAAATAACAAGATATAGACATACCTTCCGAAGGTCTATCCTTCTTGTCCTTCAGAGAACTAAGATACTTTGGGCAGTTTCTTTTCCAGTGCCCATCCTTCTGGCAGTGAAAACACTTTCCTTTGCCTCCATTAGCTTTAGTCTTCCCTTTATGTTTAGCTATTTTCTTGGAAGGAATAGGAATCTGAGGTTTCTTTTTCTTATTGCCCTTCTTCTTGTTGGACTTTCTAGTAGAAGAAGATGCAATCAAAGCTACCTCTTTTCCTTTATTGCCCGGCATATTCTTTTGGGCAATAATTAGAATATTGAGTAAACCAGCCAAGGTGCATTCATGTCTAGCCATATAGAAATTTGTCACAAAATTCCCAAAAGACTCAGGAAGGGACTGAAGGATCAAATTCGTCTGCAATTAGTAATCCATGTTAAAGTCGAGATGTTCTAGCTGCTCAATCGGCCGAATCATCTTGTGGACATGATCCCCAACATTCTGTCCCTCAGACATCCTCATGCGAAATAGCTGTCTAGATATCTCATACCTAGTATTCCTGTTGTGCTCACCATATAACTCTTGTTGGTGAAGGAGGATCTTACTCGCACTCTGCATGTTCTCATGCTACTTCTGTAACTCATTACTCATGAAAACAAGCATGTAACATTTCGCTCTCATATCATGCTCCTTCCACTTGTCAAAAGTTTCATGTTCCTCTTGAGTGGCCACTGGAGGTAAGGAACCAGAAACATTTGAGTCTAGAATATATCCTATATGTTCAAGGTTCAGGACAAGTTTCAAATTTCTTAGCCAATCAGACAGATTAGGTCCTGTTAACCTATTGCGATCAAGTATTCTTGCAAGGATATTGGATGGTTGTGGTTGTTCTGTGCTCATTATTATCAGAAAATTAACTGTAGAAAATAACCAGATTAATTAGTAAATATATCATGTAATTAACCAAAATGATTATGGTCTTTTAATCAAATTGGTCCTCCCACTAACTTAGCGAATCCTACACTTCCAAAGTAAAAAATGGAAATCCTAGTTGAATGGATTTCTAGTGGGTGATTGAATTCTTATAATTCTATTGATCATCCTCAGGTACATCCATTATTGGAATTATAATAAACTATAAGTGAGCAACTCCTTGCCTATCACATCTCATGTGAGGTTCAATCCTTTACCTAGCCCCTAATGCTCAAAATCTCAGGTACATCCATTATTGACTTAACTTGCATAAGTTAAGTTGATCCCATTGAGCCAGTAATTATGCAAATAATTTAAATGTCCTCAGGTACATCCAATATTGGCCACCGAACCATTTACATATTTACAACATTTCATGCTTAACAATTATTCTTAAGAAAATCTCTTAAATTAATTACATCTCATGCAAGTATTTAAAATTTCTTAAAATAATTGCCTCAATGGAGAGCCTATGTTATAATTACTTTAATTATATCATTTCTAACTTAATCATTTGTTTGGAACATTTTATGGTCGTCCTAATTACTATTAAGGTCTTACTTTGCACATTATCCAATTAGCATGCATATATCATATACTTGCATACATTCCCATACATCTCATGCATTCATGGATAATAAAATAAATATGGTATGATCATGGACTTTTCTAAGGGATTCAATTCTGAGCCACCAAGAATTGAATCAAGGCATTCTTAGGTGCATTTCATTCATTCATTTTACAAGAGTTGCTGAAGGAATACATAATCAACAATTGATCTTAAATTCCTCCCACTGGTCCCACCAATGCTCTTGACCCCCTTGATCTTTTTGCAATCCAATTACATAGTAAACCTTGGCAAGGTGAATTTACAAGAACTAAATAAATAAAATTACAACCCAAAATTATTATAACCTTAATAATACATGCCCAAAAATAAATTAAAATTAATTAATTAATTTACAACCCAAAAAAACATAAAAGAAATAAATCCAATCACATTGGTCTTTTATAATCCATGATCATCCATCATGCATATCACTATTTAACAATTAAATAAAACATACATACTTAAATTAAATTGAATATCTCATATTCAACTTAAAAATCCAAATTTTAATATGATTCAAACAAATTTAAAAATTCAGATTTGAATCACATTCAAACAAATTTAAAAATTCAGATTTGAATAACATTCAAACAAATTTAAAAAATTCATATTTGAATCATATTCAAACAACTTTAAAAATTTAGATTTGAATCATATTCAAACAGTTTTTAAAATTCATATTTGAATGACATTCAAACAACTTTAAAAATTCAGATCTGAATCAAAATTTAATTGTGTGATTAAAACTCTAATTAAACAATTTAATTAGACATAAAATGGACATATTTATGAGCATTAGATCATACAATAATTGCACAACCATTGCCCAAAACCATGCGCACCATTACGAATGAACAAACCTTGCGTACACATGGACTCCAATCCAAGCCGTCACCTTTCTCTCATTGCAACCAGCAATGATCAATCATCTCATGATCAAATCACACAATTAAATCATATAATCAACAATCTAAATGGCAAATATAGTGGCTCTGATACCAATTGAAGGAGGGGAAGCATGAAAAACACAAGTTTATATCATTGAATTCAAAATTTTTTTCACCTAGGGTCACATGCATCATGCAAGATTCATTTTTATCTATTTGATTTCAATGATGAACAACATATTAAAACTCTTTTAATATGTTTTTTTGGATCTACATTTTCCATTTAAGATTTTAGAATTAATCAGATTAATTCATTAGAACCCTAGATTAGATCAAGAACAAGTGCACTAACCTTTTGATGTACTGCAGTGTGTTTGGCACCTTTGGGATGTGTCTTAGGACACCAGATTCTGTCCTTCTAGCTTGTCCATACTAAGATCACCTATAGCAGCCCTTGAACAGCTTCTAAAGCTTTTTCTATGAATTAGAAAATCAAGTTTTGCCTTTTGAGAGATTACAAATGTAAACAGGACACTAGAAATAATTTTTAGTATTTTTAATTCAAGAGATTGTTTGCTAATCTCTTTGAATTGATGAGAGATGAAGAAGAAAAGAAGGGAGAGTGTTCTTTAAGTGGCGGCACCAAGGAGTAAGTGGCAGCTTATATCTTTGTTCTTTCATCCTTACACTTATATAGCTAGGTCACCACTTAAAACCCTTGCCATATGTCACCCTCTGATTGGTTCTAGGTTTAATTGACCCAATCACATTATGCCAAACCTATATTTAATCTTAACTTTGATCATCTTACATGATTAAAAGACATTTGGCAAGCTTATGTGTAGTGCCATGTGTCACCATTTCATGGTGCCATATGTCACCCTGTGAAATGACCAAAATACCCCTGTGTCTTAATTTTGAGTTCTCAACCCAAAATAATTATTTATCTTCTTTTAATCAATTTATATCAAATATAAGTTAATTAAATAATTTCTCATTAATTAAATTCATATTTAAACACTTTAAATATAAATTTAACTTATACTATACATCCAATAACCTATATTTGGTTTCAAGCCATGCTAGGGACTTTGCAATCTAATTGCAAACCAAACCTATTTAATTAATCAATTAAACTCTTTAATTAATTAATTAAATCATATTTAATTTGGTGATTACTTATGCATGTGTGTGACTTACTAGGCTCATCACTCATTGGCAAAGAGACATGATATCAACTCTTAATATCATCAGAACTCTTTCTTACCATAAATGATTTCTCTAAATCATTTTATGCACCTTATAGACCATGGCTAACACCTAGCATAGCATGTCATAGCCACCCAATTAGTAATAAGGTTTACCTTAAATGAACCTATAATCATATGTTACCATGCACTGGAATATCTCTGTTATAAAATCTCAATTCGAGCTGGAGTCATGGTTTTTGTCAAACCCCATTTGGTATGAATATTATGTTCTCTTTTAATTTCAGTTCTTGATTAAAAAGATTTTCTCATCAGAAACCTTTTTCTGATTAAATATATCTGTCCTGGCTAGGAACTTGAAACATCAAGAACAATTAAATGAACATAGGATTTTATCCCTATTTACTAAGAGGAACAGATTCCATCTTGATTAACACCTACCTCCATATATAATTAGTAAGAGCCAACACATGCCCATATACCCATACACAATACAAATATGAAAGCAGTATCAAACTCAAACCACCTATATACGAGATAACTGTGCTATCTCTGGTCTAAAGATTATATGCACTGGTATGATTTATGACAATGCATTGACAAGAGTAAACTCCATATGCTTGTCATAAGTGTCACTGGTTCGGCCTACTTATCATGTATAAGTGCCTATCATATTTGTTATATGGCATGAGACTCACCATTCCATCTTATTTATATCTCATATATATAACTTGGAACAAACATGAATACAATCTTTCTGGATAAGTCATGTCTTTATTGTGAAGTATCCTCAATTGTGAACCTATTTATGATACTTTGTACTAGAAATACTGTCACTCATATTCTTAACAACTTAAGAATAGAATTTCTAAAAAAATATCAATGGACCTTTTCTATTACACATAAATATATTATGTAAACGAAAAAGTGAAAATGCTTTTTATTAATAAATACATGTACATGATACATACTAAATAATATGCTCTAGGGCATACTACTAACACACTTCTACAGGGGGATGTATATGACTGGTGGAAAACCATTCCCCACAGTTTAGAGGAATCCCCAGTGCTAACATGGGACGACTTTCTCAGAGAGTTCAGAAAAAAATATGTCCCAGATGCCTATGTGGACCACAAGCTGCAAGAGTTCTTAAGCCCAAAGCAAAGGAGCAAAACAGTGGCAGAATATGAGAGAAACTTCTCTCGATTGAGTCATTATGCAGGAAGCCTGCTTACCACTCCTAGGATAGATGTAAACGTTTTGAGGCCGGGTTAAGGCCTAGTCTAGGAATGCAAGTTGTGGGGTTCTGACACCAAAATTTCTCAGAGCTAATATTGCAAGCCCTGGAACTAGAAAGAATTGAGAATGAAAAAACAATTAAAAAGGGTACAGCAGAAAATGAGAAAATTAGAAAGACTACTGATCAAGTTCCTGATAGTGGGTTAGGAAAGAAAAAGCACTTTGGAGGATCTAGCTCACGCAAATCGGGTAGAGATAGATCTTCTGGACAGAAACCACCCCGATCGGATTAGCAAACTTAGTAGAAACCCAAAATGCGCTGTTGAATCGACTTTGAGAAACTTGTGGTAAACCACATAGCGGGATATTTTATAGAGCCATAGGAGCATGTTTTAATTATGGAGAGACTGGTCATTTTGCTAAGGATTGTATAAATCCACACCGTTCTGGATCATTTACTACATGAGAGGTATCAGTCCAAGTTTCTATTCCAAGGAGTTCACATCAGTTAGTAGAGGCAGAGGTTGAGGTAGGGGTAGTACACCTGGAAGTCAGAGTACTGTGAATCAGCCAGAACAAGGTGATGCTCTAGCTAGAGTATACACTATGCTGCAGAGGGAAGAGGCTGAGGCTTCAGACATTGTTATTGGTACTTTCTCGAATTTTAACTAAGATATATATATATATATATATATATATATATATATATATATATATGTATGGTTTGACCCGGGATCTGCATACTTTTATGGTAGTGTCAGTATTGTTTGCCTTCCTATTGTCCCTCATATAAAAATAAATTTTGATATGTTAGTGACTAGTCTTTTTGGAATTAGCTGTGGAAGAGTTTGTAAGCGAAAGACATTTCTTAGAATACAATAAATTATTGAAAATTGATAGATAAAGGAGTTGTGGAAGTAAAAAAATTGAACAGTTGGTTCAGATATAACAAAGAAATGTTACGAATATGAGTAAGATTATTAACTAGAATGGCTAGAGGACCAATGATTAGATAAATAATTCTAACATGACCTTAATGGTCATTCAATAAGGAAACATGAACCGAAATATTAGACAGAACAACAATAAGAGAAGATTGGTGTTATACAAACAAATTAAATGTTGTATTAGATTATTAAAAGTCTTACACAAATTCAAAGGAAAGAAGATTATACGATCATATAGAAAGCAGAAAATAAACGTATGACTATTGTAAGATCGCTATTGGGTAAAATTTCACAGAAGAAATTTATTTTAAGGGGGGGAGAATTATAACACCCCTATATTCGGTAGTGCGTTCTACTATTCCAGTGACCGGTGTCTATTCGGACAGCTAGAATACCTAGAACTACACTTAAATATTAGTGAGAAAGCATAAAATGATGACATAAATAATAATAAAATATAAGAAAAATTAAGGAAAAATAAAAGAGAGGAAATGAAACTCTCGAAATTAAATTTCAGGACATAATTAAAGGTTTATTGAAATGTAATTGACTCTAGAAATATCAAAGAAAAATTAATAAATTAGTATAAAAAAAAATCGAGAAACTGATAAAAACCGGTGTTACTGAAAAATTGGAAATACAACCCACCTGAAGAGGGGCATTTTGGTCATTTGATACCAAGAGTTACCTTTTGACCTCAACGTCTATTAAAAATAAGTAGTATTACACTTTGAAAATGTCATGAAAAATTAAATTGTGATCCATTATATTAATAGTAAAAGAAATGGTGATAAAATTGCAAATCTGGAAACTTGGATTAATTTAATACTTTAATCAAACTTAGGCTCCACTAAGTGAGGTTAATGGACATTAAAATACAACATTTTATGGACAGAATTCTTCATCTTCAACCTCTAAAAGAACCAGCCGAAACCACCCCATGGAAACTCCATGGCCGACCTCACTTCAACCACCATGCAACCATGTTCAAGCCCTCATTTCACCATAGTTTCTTCATTAAAGCTTGCACACACACCTTGGGTAGCATGTTGGGAGTAAAAAGAAGGAAATTTCGTGAAGTTTGATCAAGCCCAAGTTGAGGTTAGTGCAAGTTTTTCATTCTTTGCTTCATTAAACTATGTTTTAAGGTTGAGATGAGTTGAATGGTGAAGAAATTTGAAGAAATGGTTGAGTTATGGGACTGTCCATTTTTGGCAGCCATGGGAGGTGAGTTTGCTTGAATTTTTCCTACATGTAATTGATGGGAATTAGGATTGATTTGGTTAAATTGATGTATTAGCAACTTACTTCCCATGTATGTATATTGAGCACTTGAATTTAGGGGTTTGGAAAGTATATTTGAAAGCCTTGGCATATGGCCAATTTTGGCAGACTTGAATTTTATGGATTAATGTTTGATTTCATGAATTCAAATGATGAATTATGGTATTGATGGATTGAGGGTAGTATTGTCACACCCTACGCCTCCGTAAGATGTAACATGATCCTGTAGTATACCTAATGAATTACCAAACTTCGTCTACTGATAACCCATTAAATACACTACAAGGGATTTTAAACCTTTTCTTATTTCTTTTTACAGTGGTGAGCACTTTTGACAGGTGTTAAAAATTTTTTAATCGAAGTTAAATCACATATTAGGTCTAAAATAGCCATAAATTTTATAAAAATTTTGGCAGAGTGCCGTCTGTATTTGGAGCAAAACAGCTCTTTAAAAACCTGTAGAAAATACTTCCAATTTATTTGTTTCAGTCCCAAACTCCAATATGGCTCAACACAAATCAATTTTCTCAAACATAAGTCAAACTCAATTCAACATCACTTTCAGTAGTTTCAAAAATAGAATGCAAAATGACTAAGTATTTCAAAGCTGAGATAAAAAAATTATAGTACAACTGCTCAAAACCAAGTACAATATATATATACAGTGCACATACATTATAATAATATTCACAAGGAAGTGGTATACTCAATATACCCAGCAAAATCCCAAAAGTATAGCACAAGCAGCCTACTCTGCTACTTTCTCTGTCTGTCTACCTGTGACAGCAATGAAAAAGCCATCGCTGAGTAAAATTTACTCAGTGGTGCACAATAACAATTTAAAATACGGTATATAAAACATTTATCGATAATTCACAATTCAAATGATTCACAATTTCATGTCATAATTTTCAAAGCTCATATAACAAAAATTTGATCAAACAATTTAATAAACACAGTGTTGCCAATCAATAACATAACTTAGGTCATGACACAAACTTTTCCCAACATACCGTGTTGTACACCACGACAAGGCAAACTCACCCACTAATCGAAATCAATGAGAGAGATGGCTAGCTAGTTAATGAGAACTCATCCATACTTACCTCAGACTGGCAAGTCAAAGAGGGAGGAATATAGTGTACCTATCAGAGCACTTGTAGGCGTTATTTATCGCCGTCCCAGCAAGCTACTGGGCGGAGAGTCACGCTTCGTCACAGTTCACGCCTGAGAGTTCCTAAGAATCGTAGGCGTTACGGATCGCCGTCCCTACTTTGCTCTGATACCACTAAACACATTTTATCTCAAAATTTCCATTTATAAAGTAGGCAACACAAGAATTCTCAAATAAAATTTTCAAAGCCAAAACAATAAAAAATTATTCATAACTCATTTCTCCAAATAAAATTTCTAGTTAAAGCAGTGAATATAAAAAGTATAATGTACAAACCTGGTTTGAGCCGCCTTTAGGTCTTGACTCAATGTTCCTTATCTTTTCAATATCCTTTTCAACTGAAACACACAATTTAAAGTGTTTCAATACTCAGTTAAATTGTTTCTAACAATAAAATCCAATATCTAAATTTTGTTAGTACTATTCCCTTCAATTTATTTCATTAGTCAACCTATAATGTTGACCTTTGATGCACTCTAAGTGAGTCAATTTTAATGTTCCCAATTTGTCACATTTTATAGTCTCTAAGTGTTGGTATATGTTACCAATTTCATTTTAAAGCTTATTGTATTTTATTGCCATTTTTTAGATTTTATGGCCAATGTTTACTGTTTATTGGACTAGGCTACAGTGTAAATTTAATAGATTTCTCTTCATTAAATTGTTTCCCATTGTGTCTTCTTTGATTTCCTTTTTGAATCACTCCATTTGGAGTTGTATAGCTCAAGTTATGGTCAATTAACCATAACTAGGCCAGATCTAAAGTTTAGTTTCCTTTTTAGACATTTTTGGTTCTGAGTTTACTAATTTATTTGCACTGTTTGTAATCACATTGAGGTCTGGCATTCTTCATAAGTATTGTTGCCCTATATCTTAGGGACAACCAAAAATTTTACTTACCATTTTTCAAGTCTTATAGATTTCTTTATAAATAAATTGTTAACTTGGACTCAAATGTCCTATATTGGCATGGTCCTCAATTAGGTCAATAGAATTGACCTTAAATTCTAACCTTATACATTTATAGTTTGAAAAAGTTGTCTAAAACAATATTTTTGGCCTTTTTCTTAGTTTTTTAGATTGGTATGGCTCATTTAAATTTGACACTTCTGGTGAGAGATATGCTTATTTGAACTTTCTGGATTTTATGGTCAAATGTGCTAATTCCATATTTATTGTGCCAACTTAATCAAGTTAATTGGCCTAGTTCCCTTGATTTTTGGGTTTTGCTCAAATTACCAATATTCTAGACCCATGTCTTATTGAAATTTTGGGACTGATTTCATGTCATTTGGAGTTCTATGAACCAAGTTATGGTCATTTTACTAATGCTGGTCAAGTTGCACTTATATTGCAAAGTTTAGGTCATTTTTAGGTCAAAGTCAATTCGGCCAGTTTTTGTAACTCGAATTGGACAATCATTTTGACTTGCTTATGCTCATTTCTGGGTTTTGGTGTCCTCATAAGAGTTGTAGCTCTATGTCTAAGCTTTTCATGGTATAAATTTCAGGTCATTTGGACCTGTTTTGAGTGAGTTATGGCCAAAATACTGACTGCTATTCAAATGGTCAATTTTCAGGTTTGCAATGTCACCAATCCGGATTTGGTCAATTTTCATGTCACTTTTTGGATAGAATTTTGGCAACATTTCCACATGAAAGTTGGCCTATTTTGTGTCTAGTTTTGCCTCCAATTGGCCTCATACCAATTGGGGTCACAAATTTTCACTTATGGTTCAATTTACCTACTGCCTTCAACACACACAACCGGCACATAAAAGAACACTTCCAATGTTTAATCCTTCTTCTCCCAAACTACAATACAATATTCATAGCAATTCTAATCTCATTCATCAAGTCTCAAGTTGGTCAATTTGGGAAGAATACACGAGTGTTAAATACACATATTACTACTCTAACTCTCAAAATTAAATTCAACACAATATATACATGTATTAACTTAATTTTTACTCATACAATTCAGCCACTACTTCACATATACTACCCTTAAACCATGATTACCATAATTCATCAATTTAATTCATGATATCAAGCATCAATTCATGCACTTCAAGTCTGCCAAAAATGGCAGTTTGCTAAGGTCTCCAAATTTCTTTCCAAAACCCCTAAATTCAATACTTACTTATACATGGGAATTAATTAGCTAGCACTTTAATTTAACTCCATCAACACTAATTCCCATCAATTTAATGTAACAAAAATTCAAAGAACATGAGCTCCCATGGCAGCCAAAAATTGTACACATCAATAATCATCAAAACCTTCAAATTTCTTCACCATTCAACTCATCTCAACCTTAAAACAAACTTTAATGAAGCAAGGAATGAAAAACTAGCACTAACCTCAACTTGAGCTTCACAATTCCATGGAATTTCCTTTCCTTTTTGCTGTCTATATGTTGCCCATGGTGTGTAGACAAACTTTAGTAAAGAAATATTGAAAGATGGAGGCTTGAATCAAGAGAGAGAGAGCTTGGTTGGGACGTCCATGGAGGTTCTTCATGGAGTTGGTTTTGGCTGGATTTTGGAGAGGTTGAAGATGACTTCATTTGCTGTCCAAAGGCCTTTTATATGTCCACTTCGTGTGTAGTTAGTGCTCCACTAAGTGTAGTTTACAATTAATTAATTTCCAAGTTCCATAATTTGCCAATTTGCCACCAATTTCAACTATTTACATTATGTACTACAATTCTTATTTTTCATGACATTTTCAAAGTTTAATATCACTTATTTTTAATGGAAATTTAGGTCAAAAGTCCACTCTAGGTGTCAATTGACCAAAATGCCCCTCTTCGGGTCAAATTCAGACTTTTTCGATAACACCGATTTACTCCTTGTACCGCCGATTTCTTTAATTTTCGTTTTTCATTTATACTAACTTACTAATTTTTTTCTTTGACATTTTCAATGTCAATTAAACCTCAGTAGACCTTTAATTTGGTCCAAAAAATATTTTCTCGAGTTTTCTGCGGTCCAAGGCTAGTCAGCGGTCCTCGCCGTAATTTCCCGGTGCGGTCACCCATCGCTATGGGTTTGGCTCATTTAACTTAGTCACATTTTATCTCTTTTATTTTTCCTTAATTTTTCTCATTACATATTTCATTATTTTAAGTTTTCTCACTATCAATTAAGTGCAGTTCCAGACATTCCGACTTTCCGGGGTAGGCATTAGCCGAATAAGAGGACGCATCTGGACCACAAAAATGAGGATGTTACAACTCTTTTCCTCTAAAAAGGAATTTCGTCCTCGAAATTCATCGAATTTAAACAACTGAGCTTATCGTTATCTCATAATTCTATTCACTTTCCTATCATTGTTTTCTTTTGCCTTTATTATTTCTACTCATGAAAGTCTATTATTCATTAGTTCTCTAATTTCTCATATGGGAATCCTTACTGGTCCTTCAGTCTCTTTTACTAATTCCAGCTATGTTAAATTACCCTTTTTCTAGGTATTCTGCATTTATCTCATACAAGACCTTATACCTTGGTATCTTCATGCTTATTTAATAAATATCACTATACACAAACTCCATCAATGGAAGGTATCTATTCTTGCTTCCAGAGGGAATAGCACTACAACTTCTAAATATATTTTCAAATACCTAAATCATTCTTTTCTGACAAAAATATCAAAATAATTATAAGACTCTATATCAATGCTTAGATAACTTTTCCCAACTCAGTTCAACGTACTGGTGTTCTGCACTTTTTCCCTTACAGTGTTTCATAGGGTGCCATTTGTATGCTAGCTTGACACTTATTATTGTATTCAAATTCTATTAGTGGGAGGTATCTGTCCCATCTCCCCTCGGATTCAATGGCACAAGTTCTCAGTTTATTCTCGAGGGCTTATTACATTTCATAGGTTATTATTATCATTTCATTTCATTATTTACATAAACTCAATGAGTTTCAGAATTTACCTGAATTACTTATTTCGACTGGCCATTCGTCTGAGGATGATAAGTCGTACTGATATCTCTAAACTTATAGCAATTACTGTGGTACAGGTAGTTCACATTATTGTAACCGAGTTACTGACTCCAGCTACCTTACAAGTGTAGTCTTTCGATAGGCTAGTTCTGAAGTTTTAAATTTCTGACTAAAATTTTCACATTTATTTCCCATAATAGTACTCTTTTCAGGCGTAACTGTATTAATTTATAGATTACTTACAAATATTCTTATTTTATTGCACCACGAGGAAGCACGTAGCTCTACACAATAATCCCGTGTCGGTACTGTAATCTGCAGCTTACAATACAAACATCGAGAACATTACATAGTCACTACGTTATAACCTCATGGACTAGGTTTTCTAACATCTTATATATACACTTATTTCCTTCTCTGTCTTTTAAAGTCATATCAGTGGTCCCTTCAAGTAATTATTTAAATTTAAAACTCATTACTTATATTTATGCCCAAGTAACTTATCAAAGCACTTGCAAAGCGCATGTATTGCCATCCCTACAAGCCCCCTGATACCGATATTCATTGTCTTTTAAAATCATATCAACCATATATTGTCAATCCATGACTTTCCATGTAGGCAGTACTGCTATCTGTAATCCCTAATTGGTATACCAATCAATCCATACAATATGCACAAGCCTAGGTTTACTTTGAGCAATGAAGCATTATTAATTGTCTAACAAAATCTTCATGTCCATGTATTGTGGAAAAGGTGGGTCCCACATCACTATTTCATGTGATTTAGCATGTAGTGATAATGAAATTTTCATGTCAATGTACAGTGGGAAAGTGGGTCCCACATACATGTTTCAAGTAATCTAGTATATAGTGACTTAGTAGGGATAAGCTAATAATGCTTTTCAAGAACCTTTCTTTAGGTTTAGTTTCGAGATTTTAACTTTGCATATCACTTTGGACAGTTTGTGGCCACTGTTTGGCCCCATTTCCTAAAAAGAAATTGTTCTTTTATGTCTTGCCTTTATTTCCCAAATGACTATTCGAGCTTTGACTCATAGGTTTCTCCCTCTTCTCTATTGCACGTTGCCCTTGTGGGGTTGGGTTTGTACTACGGCTTGGGCTGACAGATTATCAGCCATTTGTTGAAAGAAAGTGGCCATTTGCTGGGCCATTTGTGCAGTAATTTGTACAGGTGGGACTGATAAAGTCAGACTTCCGACTCTCTGAGGGGCTGGGGCCTCACCTTGTACTTTCGCTGTCACAGACTACTTTATTGTCCTATTCTTCTTTTTCATATCTTTTCACAAGATTTTCTATTCCTTAAACAAGCAACACAAGGAGATTTCTCTCCATTATATCATATTTATGATGTAATGTATTGTATGTATCAAACATTTGAGCAGTTGCATTTACCGATAAAAAGATTTCAAATTTACAGTTCAAAATTTACTTTAAAACCATTGCTCTGATACTACTAAATATGTCACACCCTACACCTCCGTAAGATGTAATATGATCCCGTAGTATACCTAATGAATTATCAATTGTCTACTGATAACCCATTAAATACACTACAAGGGATTTTAAACCTTTTCTTATTTCTTTTTACAGTGGTGAGCACTTTTGACAGGTGTTAAAAAAATTTTAATCGAAGTTAAATCACATATTAGGTCTGAAATAGCCACAAATTTTATAAAAATTTCAGCAGAGTGCCGTCTATTTTTGGAGCAAAACAGTTTTTCAAAAACCTGTAGAAAACACTTCTAATATATTTGTTTTAGTCCCTAACTCCAATATGGCTCAACATAAATCAATTTTCTCAAACATAAGTCAAACTCAATTCAACATCACTTTCAGTAGTTTCAAAAATAGAATGCAAAATGACTAAGTATTTCAAAGCTGAGATAAGAAAATTATAGTACAACTGCTCAAGGCCAATAATATTTACAAGGAAGTGGTATACTTAATAAACCCGGTAAAATCTCAAAAGTATAGCACAAGCAGCCTACTCTGCTACTTTATCTGTCTGTCTACCTGCGATAGCAATGAAAAAGCTATCGCTAAGTAAAATTTACTCAGTGGTGCACAATAACAATTTAAAATGTGGTCTATAAAACATTTATCGATAATTCACAATTCAAATGATTCACAATTTCATGTCACAATTTTCAAAGCTCATATAACATAAATTTGATCAAATAATTTAATAAACACAGTATTGCCAATCAATAACACAACTTAGGTCATGACACAAACTTTTTCGAACATGCTGTGTTGTACACCATGACAAGGCAAACTCACCCACTAATCGAAATAAATGAGGGAGGTGGCTAGCTAGCTAATGAGAACTCGTCCATACTCACCTCAGACTGACAAGTCAAAAAGGGAGGAATATGGAGTACCTATCAGAGCACTTGCAGGCGTTACGTATCGCCATCCCTGCAAGCTCCTAGGCGAAGAGTCACACTTAGCCACAGTTCACGCATGAGAGTTCCCAAGAATCGTTGGTGTTGCGTTTCGCCGTCCCTACTTTGCTCTGATACCACTAAACACATTTTATCTCAAAATTTCAATTTACAAAGTAGGCAACACAATAATTCTCAAATAAAATTCCCAAAGCCAAAACAATAAAAAATTATTCATAACTCATTTCTCCAGATAAAGTTTCTAGTAAAAGCAGTGAATATAAAAAGTATTCTGTACAGACCTGGTTTGAGTCGCCTCTAGGCCTTGACTCAATGTTCCTTATGCTTTTCAATATCCTTTTCAACTGAAACACACAATTTAAAGTGTTTCAGTACTCAGTTAAATTGTTCTTAACAATAAAATCCAATATCTAAATTTTCTTAGTATTATTCCCTTCAATTCATTTCATTAGTCAACCTATAATGTTGACCTTTGATGCACTCTAAGTGAGTCAATTTTAATGTTTCCAATTTGTCACATTTTATAGTCTCTAAGTGTTAGTATATGTTACCAATTTCATTTTAAAACTTATTGTATTTTATTGCCATTTTCCAAATTTCATGACCAATATTTACTAGCTATTAGACTAGGCTATAGTGTAAATTTAATAGATTTCTCTTCATTAAATTGTTTCTCATTGTGTTTTCTTTGATTTCTTTTTTGAATCACTCCATTTAGAGTTGTATAGCTCAAGTTATGGTCAATTAACCATAACTAGGTCAAATCTAAAGTTTAGTTTCCTTTCTATACATTTTCGGCTCTGAATTTACTAATTTATTTGGACTATTTGTAATCACATTGATGTCTAGCATTCCTCATAAGTATTGTTGCCCTATGTCTTAGGGACAACCAGAAATTTTGCTTACCATTTTTCAAGTCTTATAGAATTCTTTATAGGCAAATTGTTAACTTGGACTCAAATGTCCAATATTGGCATGGTCCTCAATTAGGTCAATGGATTTGACCTTAAATTCTAATCATATACATTTATAATTTGAGAAAGTTGTCTAAAACAATGTTTTAAGTCTCTTTTTTAGCTTTCTAGATTGGTATGGCTAATTTAAATTGGACACTTCTGGTGGGAGATA
The DNA here is from genome assembly GCF_030052815.1 of Hevea brasiliensis. Classification (NCBI taxonomy): domain Eukaryota; kingdom Viridiplantae; phylum Streptophyta; class Magnoliopsida; order Malpighiales; family Euphorbiaceae; genus Hevea; species Hevea brasiliensis. The sequence continues at coordinate 33,873,049 of NC_079503.1, forward strand.
TGCTTATTTGAATTTTTTGGATTTTATGGTCAAATGTGCTAATTCCAGATTTAGTGTGCCAACTTAATCAAGTTAATTGGCCTAGTTCCTTTGATTTTTGGGTTTTGGTCAAATTACCAATATTGTAGATCTATGTCTTATTGAAATTTTGGGACTGATTTCATATCATTTGGAGTTCTATCGACCAAGTTATAGTCATTTTACTAATGCTGATCAAGTTGCACTTATATTGCAAAGTTTAGATCATTTTTAGGTTAAAGTCAATTCGGCCAGTTTTTGTAACCCAAATTTGACGAACATTTTGACTTGCTTATGGTCATTTCTAGGTTTCAGTGTCTTCATAAGAGTTGTATCTATATGTCTAAGCTTTCCATGGTATGAATTTCAGGTCATTTGGACCTGTTTTGAGTGAGTTATGGCCAAAATACTGACTGCTGTTCAAATGGTCAATTTTCAGGTTTGCAATGTCACCAATCCGGATTTGGTCAATTTTCATGTCACTTTTTGGACAGAATTTTGCCAACATTTCTACATGAAAGTTGGCCTATTTTGTGTCTAGTTTTGCCTCCAATTGGCCTCATACCAATTGGGGTCACAAATTTTCACTTATGGTTCAATTTACCTACTGCCTTCAACACACACAACCCGCACATAAAAGAACACTTCCAATGTTTAATCCTTCTTCTCCCAAACTACAATACCATATTCATAGCACTTCTGATCTCATTCATCAAGCCTCAAGTTGGTCAATTTGGGCATAATACACAAGTATTCAATACACATATTACTACCCTAATTCTCAAAATTAAATTCAACACAATATATACATGTATTCACTTAATTTTTACTACATAAAATTCCACCACTACTTCACATATACTGCCCTTAAACCATAATTACCATAATTCATCAATTTAATTCATGATATCAAGCATCAATTCATGCACTTCAAGTCTGCCAAAAATGGCAGTTTGCTAAGGTCTCCAAATTTCTTTCCAAAACCCCTAAATTCAATACTTACTTACACATATGGGGAATTAATTGGCTAGCACTTCAATTTAACTCCATTAACACTAATTCCCATTAATTTAATGTAAGAAAAATTCAAAGAACATGAGCTCCCGTGACTTCCAAAAATTGTACACATCAATAACTCATCAAAACCTTCAAATTTCTTCACCATTCAACTCATTTCAACCTTAAAATAAACTTTAATGAAGCAAGGAATGAAAAACTAGCACTAACCTCAACTTGAGCTTCACAAATCTATGGAATTTCCTCTCCTTTTTGCTGTCTATATGCTGCCCATGGTGTGTAGACAAACTTTAGTGAAGAAATGTTGAAAGATGGAGGCTTGAATCAAGAGAGAGAGAGCTTGGTTGGGACGTCCACGGAGGTTCTTCATGGAGTTGGATTTGGCTAGATTTTGGAGAGGTTGAAGATGACTTCATTTGCTGTCCAAAGGCCTTTTATATGTCCACTTCATGTGTAGTTAGTGCTCCACTAAGTGTAGTTTATAATTAATTAATTTCCAAGTTCTATAATCTGCCAATATGCCACCAATTTCTACTATTTACATTATGTACTACAATTCTTATTTTTCATGACATTTTCAAAGTTTAATATCACTTATTTTTAGTGGAAATTCAGGTCAAAAGTCCACTCTAGGTGTCAATTGACCAAAATACCCCTCTTCGGGTCAAATTCAGACTTTTTCGGTAACACCGATTTACTCCTTGTACCGCTGATTTCTTTAATTTTTGTTTTTCGTTTATACCAACTTATTAATTTTTTCTTTGACATTTCCAATATCAATTACACCTCAGTAGACCTTTAATTAGGTCCCAAAAATATTTCCCCGAGTTCCCCGTGGTCCAAGGCTAGTCAACGGTCCTCGTCGTAACTTCCTGGTGCGGTCACCCATCGCTACGGGTTTGGCTCATTTAACTTAGTCACATTTTATCTCTTTTATTTTCCCTTAATTTTTCTCATTATTTATTTCATTATTTTATGTTTCCTCACTGTCAATTAAGTGTAGTTCCAGATATTCCGACTTTTCGGGGTAGGCATTAGCCGTCGAAACAGTAGGACGTACGACCACGAAAATGAGGATGTTACAAGTATATGGAAGTAATGGTTGAAATTGTATGTAGTAAAAGTAAGTGATTTCATGTATATGTGAATATGGAATCTAACTTTGAGAATTAAAATTGTAATATGTGTATTGAAAATTTGTATATTCTATCCAAAATGACAATGTTGAGATATGATGAATGATGTTAGTGTCTTATAAATCCAGAAATTTGGTAAGGAAAGTTAGGGTGAAGCAAGTAGGATGTGTAATGATTGTGTATTTGATGAAGTGTATAAGGGCAGTATACAATTGAGCTTATAATCTGATTTGTGTGACCCCAATTGGTATGAGGCCAATTCGAGGTAAAATTAGACTCAATATGGACCAACTTTCATGTAGAGAGCTTGCCAAAATTTTTTCTAGAAAAGGACCTCAAACTGACCTAATCCGAAATTGGTAACTTGGCAAACCCAGAATTTGACCATTTGAACAGTAATCAGTCTTTTGGCCATAACTTACTCAAAACAGGTCCAAATGACCTGAAATTTATACCGTTGAAAAGCTTAGACATAGGGCTACATCTTTTGTAGAGATCACCATACTCAAAATTGACCATAAGCAAGTCAAAATGCTTGCACAAGTTCGGGTATAAAACCTACCATAATTGGAAATGACCTAAAAGTGACCTAAGTTCATAATAAAAAGGAAATTTGACCAGCAATAGTAAAATGACCATAACTTGGTCCATAGAACTCTAAATGACATGAAATCAGTCCCTAAATTTCAATAGGACATAGATCTACAATATTGGTAATTTGACCAAAACCCAAAAATCAAGGGAACTCGGTTAATTAACTTGATTAAGTTGACACACTAAATCGGGAATTAGCACATTTAACCATAAAATCCAGAAAATTCAAATAAGCATATCTCCCATCAAAAGTGTCCAATTTAAATGAGCCATACCAATCTAGAAAGCTAAGAAAGAGACCTAAAACATTGGTTTAGACAACTTTCTTAAATTATAAATGTATAAAGTCAGAATTTAAGGCCAAAGCCATTGACCTAATTGAAGATCATGCCAATATAGGACCTTTGAGTCCAAGTTAACAATTTGTCTATAAAGAATTCTATAAGAATTGAAAAATGGTAAGCAAAATTTATAGTTGTCCCTAAGATATAGGGTAACAATACTTATGAAGAATGCCAAACCTCAATGTGATTACAAACAGTCCAAATAAATTAGTAAAATCAGAACCGAAAATGCCTAAAAAGGAAACTAAAATTTAGATTTGACCTAGTTATGGTTAATTGACCATAACTTGAGCTATACAACTCCAAATGGAGTGATTCAAAAAGGAAATTAAAGAATACACAATGAGAAACAATTTAATGAAGAGAAATCTGTTAAACTACACTGTAGCTTGGTCCAATAAACAGTAAACATTGGCCATGAAATCTAGAAAATGGCAATAAAATGCAATAAGCTTTAAAATGAAATTGGTAACATATACTAACACTTAGAGACTATAAAATGTGACAAGTTGGGAACATTAAAAATGTAACATCCTCATTTTAGCTAGTCCGTACAGCCTACTGTTCCGATGACCAGTGTCGGTCCGGACAGCTAGAACATTCGAAAAAATATTTAAACTAAAGTGAGGAACCAAAAATTAACTCAAATAATTAATAAGAAAAAAAAATAGGAAAAATTATAAAATAATTTTTGGGACTTCATTGAGGTTCTTATGGAATTAGAATGCCAAGAAAATACTTTGAAAAATTTTTAATCGGTACAGACAATTTTGGCCCTTTAAGCCCAACAGAGGGCATTTTGGTTATTTCGTCTTCAGATATGATTTTTGGGCCAACTTGTCTAGTTAAATAAATAATTTATATAACATAAAATATAAATAAAGATTTTCAAAATTTTAATTACAATTAAATAGAAAAGAAATGGAGAGAAAATGAAAGAAAATGGATTTATGACATTATTATGATGTCATTAAAACTCACCCAACCAACCCAATCTTGACACATGACATAAACATATATAAAAGAGGTATAATGGGCTGGAAAACAAACAAAAAAATCAGAACCTCTTCCTTCTTCTTCTCCTTGATGTCAACTCTCCTTCCCTAACCCTCCATGAACAAGCTTTTTCAAGCTTGATTTTCCCTAGCTTTCTTCCACCAAAAACCCTAATTGCCAATACAAAAACTTGCTCTCTCATCTTGGTGAAGCTTTGGGCAGCAAAATTTTGAAGAAAAACTGAAGTTTGAAAGACCCAATCTTAGTTCCAAAGAGGTTAGTGACCTAACCCTAAATTTTTACTTTGAATACAAGTTTAGGGACTTGAATGAGTGTAAATTTCAAAGGGAATTTGTTAAAAACCACTTGTATGCTATCCCATATTTTTTGGTAGCCATGGTTAGGGTTTGATTGAGTTGAGCTTAATGAAGTTAAAAGACCATCATGGCAGCCCACAATATGTACCCACTAAGTGTATTGATGAAATGCAAGTTAAATGCATGATTTGAGATGTTAGGGTTAGGGTTTGGGTATAAAATGGAGACTTTGATCTTGTAATGGTTAAAGTGAGTTTTAATGGTCAATTAGTGACCATTTGGATATGTGTAAACAAGAAATGAAGTGGTTTGTGTAGTGGGAATTGAGATTAGTGTGGCTGCCCATGGTGACCTACAGAATTGGACATGAGTCCAGCAGGTTTGGGCAGCCATAACTTGAATTGTAGAGGTTAAATTGGTGCAAGGCCAATTGGATATGAAACTAGACACATAATGGCACAACTTTGGTAAAGAAACCATGCCAATAAAACCAAACCAAGTAGACCAAAAGCTTGCCTTAATCCGGGTGACCTGCAGTCTATTTCTGCAGAATGACCAAAAGAACAGTAATTGTTCATTTGGCCATAACTCAATGTAGAAAGGTCCATGAAATTTTACCAAAAACAAGCTGAGATACAGACCAACAACTTTCATGAAGGAACCTAACCCAAATTATGACTAGAACCTATCCAACAAGTGAGTTTCAGTCACTGTTCACTGCACTATAGATATGGTCAGTCCAAAAAATTTTCAATCCAGCCAGTTGTGGTTTTTGGACCATAACTTGAGCTACAAAACTCCAAATGGAGTGATTCCAAAAAGGAAATTCAAGTAGACAAAATAAGGAACAACTTTCATGTTAATCATTTTGCCAAATTCCCACTGCAAAAATGACTAATAGAACAGTAAAAATGAAGCATGAAAACTGAAAATTTTGCTTAATTAACATTAAGCTTAGAAATGGTATTGGCAATCAATACCAACAAATTTTGAATGCAAAATGTGGTATGTTGGGAGTATTACAACCAATATACCTATTTTCTATGCAAAATTCAATATTTTGCTTGACTAATGAAGTGAATAGTAACACCAAAAATTGAAATTCAAAAATTGAAAAAAACTTAAAAATGTAATATGCCCTAGTATACCTAACATGATTGGTTTGGATAGCTTGGCATGCCAATAGGGTTCTGCTAGTAGTACTGCATATGGCTTCATTCCATTCTATGTTTCATGGCTTTCCCATGCCATTCTGTGAAATAATAGCCTTTGGCTATGTTATTTGAGTTGATATACTTGGGTTTTAACCCTGATCATTATTACAGCTTATTAGCTGTTTTGTTGCACACCAGGAGACACAATGTGACCGATGGTGTGATGGTCTAAGGTACTTAGTACCCAGTGCCAGTTTACCAATTTATCCAGTCCAGTCAACTAGTATGGGTTACTCAGGCAATGATAATAAACCTTACCAAAGTTTAATCAAATAATAATGAAATTAATATCAGAAGTTAAGTCTACCAAAAATGTAAATACACATTCTGCATATTCGTTTCATTTTATGTTACTTTATATTATTTTATATTGTCACCACTTAACGTGTCGCTTTTGCCACGCGCAGGTACTGAAGACCTAGCTGCGGAACCCAGCAGACATCAGACGGGGTGAGCCTTCAGAGCTATATCCAGGGTCCAGAGTCACCTCATATCTGCACTACATATGGTAGGACATTAGGACTATAGGTGGCCCTTTTGTATTTTGCGTTTTGTATTAGTTTGGATTGTAACTATAAACTCCTATAATTATATATTAATGTAAGTATATGAAATTTCATATTATTGAGGTTTTCTGCATTATGTATGTTGAAAAATGAAATGTTGAGAATTATTTGTGAATATGCTTCAAATGATGAAGTGAATAGAAAAGTTTTGAAAATAGTATTGTGATTTGAGATTGACTTGAATGTGTATAATGGAGTTTGAATTTGGAAATTATTTTCGAAGTGTTTTTAAATAGGTTCAGAAGAACTATTTTTCCAATTTACAGCCGGCACTCTGCCGGATTTTCTATAAAATTTGCAGATAAATTCTGATTTATTAAAATTGTAAATAAATGAATTAAAAGGGATAAATTGTAATAGAAATATAAATTGGTGCTCCGGCATACTGGGTAGCATAACTTGCTCAGCTATTCTGTAGACGGGTAAGGGGTGTCACATTTAGTGGTATCAGAGCATCGGTTTAGGCGTTTCTAGGCCTAGATAGAATGCATACCATTGCATTGCTTTTGTAAGTGTTGAGGTGACACTGATGCAGATCTGTTTGATTTATTTTTTTGAATAGGATATGGATCCTGCTTCGCAAAGAGCAGTTGAGGAAGTGGTGGAGAGTCATGCTCCACCAAGTGTTGAATCTGGGGGTAGGGGAGAATCTGCTCCACCAGCAGCTGAGGCAGCTGCCCAACCTCAGTTTGCTCTATTTCAGCAAATGACTGAATTCTACTGGCAAATGATGAGGGCAATTCCACCACCACAACCACAGCCACAACCACCACCAGCACCGCATAAATCTCATTTGGAGAAATTGAGAAAGCATGGGGCAGTGGACTTCTTCGGGAAGAGGGAGGATGATCCCATGGCTATAGAAAACTGATTGGATAGAACTATCAGAGTGCTGAAATAGATAAACTGCACCCCCGAGCAGAACCTAGCGGATGTTGTGTCCCTACTTCAGGATGATGCATATCAGTGGTGGGACACAGTAACCAGTGAGGTACAACCTGAACGGATCACCTGGGAATTCTTCCTTACAGAGTTCAGGAATAAATATGTGAGCAAAGTGTATTTAGAAGAGCGAAGAAGAGAATTTATCAGTCTGAGATAGAGACAGTTGTCAATGGCTGAGTATGAGCGTGAGTTTGTCAGACTGAGCAGATATGGGAGGGAGATAGTCCTTACAGAGGCAGAGAGGTGCCAAAGGTTTGAAGAAGGGCTCAATGACAACATCAAAGTCATGATCATAGCATTGGAAATCACAGATTTTGTTAAGCTAGTAGATGCTGCATCAAAAGTGGAAAGGGTCAGAATCAATGAACAAAATAGAAGGGAAAGATAGCAGAAGAGGGGTTCGAGTCAGTCCAGTACATTTTCTGCTCCCAGCAAGAAGAGTAAGGGTCCTCTTGCTCAGAGTTCAGGACCACCACAGGGTCAGGGCTAGTCTCAGGGGCCCAGACCACAGTTCACACCTAGGAGAGGCCAGTCCACACCATCAATAGGCAGCTCTCCAGGGACGGTGTTTAGGGGACCAGCCCCTGCATCTTTTACTTGTCAGTACTATCAGAAGTGGCATAAGGGGGAATGTTGGCAAGTGACCGGTGCATGCTTACGATGTGGATCAACAAAACATCAGATCAAGAATTATTCGAAGAGGACTACTACTGTTGCTCCAACACAAACTGACAGACCTGCTCCTGCACCACAAAGGGGTAGGAAGCCTAGTAAACCTGAGGCAACTGGTCCATCACAAAGGCCTGCATCCGAGTCATTTGAGAGGTCAGACACTAGAATACCTGCCAGGGCCTATGCCATCAGAGCTCAGGAGGAGCAACATGCCCCGGATGTCATCAGGGGTATGTTTTCCCTCTACAACACTTCTGTACATGCATTGGTGGATCCAGAATCCACTCATTCTTACATTTTCATCAAACTATCCACAGAGAGGGGAGTTCCAGTAGAGGAGAGTGATCATGAAATTCTGGTCACAAATCCACTAGGCCACAGTGTGGTGGTGAATAAAGTGTATAAAGGTTATCCGTTGAAGATTCAGGGGTATGAATTCTTGGCAGACCTAATTGAGTTGCCCTTCCACGAGTTTGACGTGATTTTGGGTATGGACTGGTTGTCACGTCATCAGGAAATAGTTGATTGCAAGTTGAAGAGGATTTCTCTGAAAACTTCTAAGGATAATGAGATCACTGTTGTGGGTGAAAGGACAGATTTCCTGTCCAATGTTATCTCAGCCACGGTTGCAAGAAGATTAATAAGAAAAGGCTGTGAAGCTTACCTAACACACGTGGTTGATACTAGGCAAGCTAAGCCAAACCTGTGTAATATACCCACAGTAAGAGACTTCTCAGATATATTTCCTGAAGAGTTGCCTGGTTTACCACCAGAAAGGGAAGTCGAGTTTGCTATTAAGGTAATGCCGGGTACAACACCCATTTCTGTTGCTCCTTATAAGATGGCACCCACTGAATTAAGGGAGTTGAAAACTCAGTTGCAAGAGTTGCTTGATAAGGGGTACATACGCCCCAGTGTGTCACCATGGGGTGCTCCAGTGTTATTTGTGAAGAAAAAGGATGGAACCTTGAGATTGTGTATTGATTACCGGCAGTTGAACAAAGTAACTATGAAGAATAAATATCCATTGCCCATAATTGACGATCTATTTGTTCAGTTGAAGGGAGCCGGTGTATTTTTAAAAATTGATCTCAGATCAGGGTATCATCAGTTGAGGGTAAAAGATGCAGATGTGTCAAAAACTGCATTCAGAACTCAGTATGGACACTATGAATTTTTAGTGATGCCGTTTGGTTTGACAAATGCACCAGCAGCATTTATGGACCTTATGAACCGTATCATCCATCCATACTTAGATCGGTTTGTAGTAGTCTTTATTGATGATATTTTGATGTATTCCAAGACCAGGGAAGAACATGATGAACATTTGAGGATTGTTTTGCAAACCCTGCGAGAAAAGGAGCTGTATGCTAAGTTGTCCAAGTGTGACTTCTTGATGAGTGAAATCTCTTTCCTTAGACACATAGTATCAGCAGAGGGGATTAGAGTAGATCCCAAAAAGATAGAAGCAGTGATGGAATGGAAGCCTCCCAGAAATACAACTGAGATCAGAAGTTTCCTGGGGTTAGCTGGGTATTACAGAAGATTTGTGAAGGGGTTCTGTCTTATAGCTGCTCCAATGACCAAGTTGTTGCACAAGAATGTGAAATTTAGCTGGAACAACAAGTGCCAAGCAAGTTTTGAGAGGCTAAAGGCTATGTTGACAAAAGCACCAGTGTTAACATAACCAGTGTCAAGAAAAGACTTTGTGATCTACAGTGATGCCTCACATAATGGGCTAGGGTGTGTATTGATGCAAGAGGGGAAAGTGGTCGCCTATGCTTCCAGGCAGTTAAGGCCACATGAACAAAACTACCCTACTCATGACCTGGAGTTAGCAGCAATTATCTTCGCACTGAAGATATGGAGGCATTACTTGTGTGGTGAAAAGTGCTACATTTACACAGACCACAAAAGTCTGAAATACTTGCCAACCCAGAAGGAGCTCAACCTCAGATAGAGGCGATGGATTGAGTTCCTAAAGGACTATGATTGTGAGATTGATTATCATCCCGAGAAGGCAAATGTAGTTGCTGATGCTTTAAGTAGAAAATCCATCACAGCTTTAAGATCACTAAATGCCTATCTATCCTTAGCTCAAGATGGAGCTATTTTGGCTGAGTTACAAGTGAAGCCAACCCTGCTACAGCAGATACAAGATGGGCAGAAGGCAGATGAAAAATTAATGGCCATTGTGGCTAAAATTCCAGAGGGAAAGGAAACTGATTATGAGGTGAAAACAGATAGGTGTCTGTACTACAGAGGAAGAGTGTGTGTACCAGATGATGGGGAACTGAAGACTAGTATTCTAAAAGAAGCACACACTAGTATTTATGCTATGCACCCGGGAAGCACAAAAATGTATAATGACTTGAAGCCTTATTATTGGTGGCTTGGTATGAAGAGGGATATAGCTAACTATGTGACCAAGTGTTTGACATGTCAGCAAGTTAAAGCAGAACATCAAGTTCCATCAGGATTGCTACAGCCAATAAGCATACCAGAATGAAAATGGGACCGGGTCACTATGAATTTTGTTAGTGGTCTACCTCTCACCCAAAGGAAGCATGATGTAGTGTGGGTGATTGTGGATAGATTGATGAAGTCAGCACATTTTCTGCCAGCTAGGAATGACTACTCACTGGAGAAGCTGGCAGAATTGTACATCAGTGAGATAGTTAGACTGCATGGAATCCTACTTTCCATCATATCTGACTGACACCCAAGGTTTACATCGAGATTCTATAAAAAGTTGCAAGAAGCCTTGGGCACACAACTTCGCTTTAGCACGGCTTTCCATCCCCAGACGGATGGACAGTCAGAATGAGTAGTCCAGATCCTGGAGGATATGCTAAGGAGTTGTGTCATTGAGTTTAAGGAGAGTTGAGATAGATACCTCCCACTGGCAGAATTTGCATACAATAATTGTAACACCCTCCCGATAGCAACTCCGTACATTCTACTGTTCCGGTGACCAGTGTCGGTCCAGACAGCTAGAACGTCCGGAAAAATATTTAAACTAAAGTGAGGAACCAAAATTAACTCAAATATTAATAAGAAAAATTTAGCAAAAATTTTAGAAATAAAATACAACCAAGTTAAATGAGCCGGTAACCTAGCGATGGGTAACCTAGAGAGAAGTTACGGTTTTCGCAACTAGGAGCCCTAGACCCGGGGGAAAAAATTATAAAATAATTTTTGGGACTCCAGAGAAGGGTTATTGAGGTTCTTATGGCCTTAGAATGCCAAGAAAATACTTAGAAAAATTTTTCAATCGGTACAGACAATTTTGGCCCGTTAAGCCAAACGGAGGGCATTTTGGTCATTTCGTCTTCAGAGATGATTTTTGGCCGACTTTTCCAGTTAAGTAAATAATTATTATGACATAAAATGTGAATAAATATTACTAAAAATTGAATTGAAAATGAGTAGAAAAGAAAAGAAAAAAATGAATTAAATGGGAATTTATGACATCACATGATGTCATTAGTGTGCCTTCACCTAATTACATGGTGACACATGGCATAAACTAACTTAAAAGAGGTCAAATGGGCTGGAAAATGAAGAAAATTAGACTTTTTTTCTTTCTGCTTCCTCTTGCCGTGAACCATTCCACCATAACCACCATTAACAAACTTCTAAACCTCCATTTCCCTAGCTTTCTTCCACCAAAAGCCCTAGTTGTCTTCACAAAAAATTCACCCCACACCTTGAGGAAGCTTTGGGTAGCAAAATTTTGAAGAAAAAGTAAAGTTTTGGTTGGCTTGGATTTGATCTAAAAGAGGTTAGTGACCTAAACCTTGAATTTCATTTTAATTTCATGTTTAAGAACTATAAATATGTGTAAATGACAAAGAAATTTGATGAAACACCATTGGTATGTTAACCCTAAATTTTGGCAGCCATGGCTAGGGTAATATGGTGATGATTTTTGGGGAGTTAACATGCTAGTATGGCTGCCCTTAATGTGTATCTTATAAGTGAATTGATAAATGCAATGATAATGCATGGTTTTGAAATGTTGAGTTAGGGTTTGGGTTGAAGAATGAGACTTTAATCTTGTGATGATGGGAGTAGGTTTTAATGGTCAATTAGTGACCATTTGGTTTGGTTTGAATAAAAAATGAAGTGAATTGGGTTGTGGGATTTGAGGTTGGAGTGGCTGCCTTATGTGACCTGCAGGTTTGGATGTGAGTCTAGCCTATTTGGACTGCCATAACTTAAATTGTAGAGGTTCAATAGGTGTTTGGCCACTTGGACATGAACCTAGACACGAAATGGCACAACTTTAGTGAAGAAACCATGCCCATAAAACCAAACAAAGTGGACCAAAAACTTGCTCAAATCCGGGTGACCTGCAGGCTATTTGCAGCAGAATGACCAAATGAACAATGGCCATAACTCAATGTAGAAAGGTCCAATTGACCTGAAAATTTACCAGCAACAAGCTGAGATATAGACCAACAACTTTCATGAAGAAACCTTCCCTAAATTATGACCAGAACCTATCCAACAATTGAGTTGTAGTCACTATTCACTGCACTGTAGATATGATTAGCCCTGAAAATTTTCAATCCGGCCAGTTGTGGTTTTTGGACCATAACTTGAGCTACCAAACTCAAAATGGAGTGATTTAAAAAAGAAAATTCAACTAGACAAAATAAGGAACAACTTTCATGTTGATCATTTTTCCAAATTCCCACCGCAATAGTAACTAATGGAACAGTAAATCCAAAGCTTGAAAATTAAAAATTCTGTCCAATTCACATTAAGCTTAGAGATAGTATTGGCAACTAATACCAACAAGTTTAAAATGCAAAATGTGGTATGTTGATGATATTTAAACTAATTTACCTATTGCCAATGAAAAAGTCAACATTTTGGTTGACCAATGAAATGAATAGTAATCATAAAAATTCAATTTCAAAGAATTACATAAATAAAAAGTGTTAAATGCCCTAGTAGGCCTAATGTGATTGGTTTGGATAGGTTGGCCTGCTAATAGGGTTCTGTTAGCAGTACTACATATGGCTTCATGCCATTCTATATTTCATGGCTTCCCATGCCATTCTGTGACATAATAGCCTTTGGCTATGATATTGAGTTGTTATACTCGGGTTTAATCCCTGATAATTATCACAGCTTATTAGCTATTTTGTTGCACATCGGGAGAAACAATGTGACCGATGCTGTGATGGTCCGAGGTACTTAGTACCCAGTACCAGTTTACCCGTTTATCCAGTCCAGTCAACTAGTATAGGTTACTCGGGCAGTATTAATAAATCTTACCAAACTTTAATTGAATAATATTGCAATAAACATTTGAGACTTAGTTCACCCAAAAATGTAAACATACATTCAGTACACATGTTTTTATTTTATTTTATTTTATTTTATATTCTCACCACTAAGCAGAATTGCTTAGCGCGTCGCTTTTGCCACGCGCAGGTACTGGAGACATAGCTGGGGAGTCCAGCAGGCCTCATACAGGGTGAGCCTTCATATCTGCACTCAGAGTTTAGAGTCACTGCACATTGCAGTGCATTTGGTAGGACATTAGGCCATTTTGATATTTTGATATTTTGATATTTTGTATTTTGTAATATTCTATAATGTATATTATAAATTCATGTAATTATTCTTTTGATGTAAGTATCTATGGAATATGTTCAGTAATAAATTGAGCATTTTTCATTAATTGATTGTGTTTTGAATTGAATTGAATTTTTGAGATACTGAAGTGAATTGAGAAATTGTTGAGAATATACTGGAGGTTGATTGAGAATAATGTGATGATATTATTGGAAGTGTTTTTAACAGGTTCATAAGAACTATTTTTCCAATTTATAGCCGGCACTCTGCCGGATTTTCTATAAAATTTGCGGAAAAATTTAGATTTATCAAAAATTATAAATAAATGAATTAAAAAGGATTAATTGAAATTGAAACATGAATTGGTGTTCCGACACACTGAGTGGCATAACTTGCTCGGCCACACTGTAGACGGGTAAGCGGTGTCAGATTTAGTGGTATCAGAGCATCGATTTAGGCGTTTCTGGGTCTAGATAGAGTACATACCATTGCATTGCATTTGTAAGTGTTGAGGTGACACTGATGCAGATTTGTTTGTTTTCGTATTTTGAATAGGTTATGGATCCTGCTTCGCAAAGAGCAGTTGATGAAGAGGTGGAGAGTCATGCTCTACCAAGGGCTGAGTCTAGGGGTAGGGGAGAACCCACTCCACCAGCAGCTGAGGCACCTGCTCAACCTCAGTTTGCTCTATTCCAGCAAATGACCGAGTTCTACCGTAAAATGATGGGGACAATTCCACAACCACAACCACAATCACAACCTCCACCAGCACCACAGAAGTCCCATTTGGAGAAATTACGAAAACATGGGGCTGTAGGCTTCTTTGGGAAGAGGGAGGATGATCCTATGGCTGCAGAAAATTGGTTAGACAGAACCATCAAAGTACTGAAACAGCTAAACTGCACCCCCGAGCAGAACCTGGTGGGTGCTGTGTCCCTACTTTAGGATGATGCATATCAGTGGTGGGACACAGTAACCAGTGAGGTGCAACCTGAACGGATCACCTGCGAATTCTTCCTAACAGAGTTCAGGAAGAAATATATTAGTAAAGTGTATTTAGAAGAGAAGGGAATTCATCAGTTTAAGACAGAGACAGTTGTTAGTGGCTGAGTATGAGCGTGAGTTTGTTAGACTGAGCTAGTATGGGAGGGAGATAGTCCCTACCGAGGCAGAGAGGTGCAGACGGTTTAAGGAAGGGCTCAATGACAACATCAAAGTCATGATCACAGCACTGGAGATTACGGATTTTGCTAATCTGGTAGATGCAGCATCAAAAGTGGAAAGGGTCAGAATCAATGAACAAAATAGAAGGGAAAGACAGCTGAAGAGGGGTCCGAGTTAGTCCAGTGCATTTTCTGCTCCCAGTAAGAAGAGTAAGGGTCCTCCTGCTCAGAGTTCAGGACCACCACAGGGTCAGGGTCAGTCTCAGGGGCCCAGACCGCAGTTCACACCTAGGAGAGGCTAGCCCACACCATCAATGGGCAGCTCTCCAGGGATGGTGTTTAGGGGACCAGTCCCTGCATCTTCTGCCTGTCAGTACTATCAGAAATGGCATAAAGGGGAGTGTTGGCGAGTGACCGGTGCATGCTTACGGTGTGGATCGACAGAACACCAGATCAAGAATTGTCCGAAAAGGACTACTATTATTTCTCTAACACAAATTGACAGACCTACTCCTGCACCACAAAGAGGTAGGAAGCCTGGTAAACCTGAGACAGCTGGTCCATCACTGAGCCCTACATCCGAGTCAACTGAGAGGCCAAACACTAGGATACCAGCTAGGGCTTATGCCATCAGAGCTCAAGAGGAGCAAGATGCCCCGGATGTCATCAGGGATACGTTTTCCCTCTACAACACTTCTGTACATGCATTGGTGGATCCAGGATCCACTCATTCCTACATTTGCATCAAACTACCCATAGAGAGGGAAGTTCCAGTAGAGGAGAGTGATCAAGACATTCTGGTCACAAATCCACTAGGCCATAGTGTGATAGTGAATAAGGTGTACAAAGGTTGCCCGTTGAGGATTCAGGGGTATGAATTCTCGGCAGACCTAATTGAATTGCCCTTCCACGAGTTTGACGTGATTTTGGGAATGGACTGGTTGTCACGTCATCAGGCAATAGTTGATTGTAAATTGAAGAGAATTTTTCTGAAAACTTCTGAGGGTAATGAGATCACTATTGTGGGTGAAAGGACAGATTTCCTGTCCAATGTTATATTAGCTACAGTTGCAAGAAGAATGATGAGAAAAGGCTGTGAAGCTTACCTAGCACACGTGGTTGATACTAGGCAAGCTAAGCCAAACCTGAATGATATACCCACAGTAAGAGACTTCCCAGATGTATTTCCTGAAGAGTTGCCTAGTTTACCACCAGAAAGGGAAGTCGAGTTTGCTATTGAGGTAATGTCGGGTACAGCACCCATTTCCATTGCTCCTTATAGGATGGCACCCACTGAATTGAGGGAATTGAAAACTCAGTTGCAAGAGTTGCTTGATAAGGGGTTCATACGCCCCAGTGTGTCACCATGGGGAGCTCTGGTGCTGTTTGTGAAGAAAAAGGATGGAACTTTGAGATTGTGTATTGATTACCGGCAGTTGAATAAAGTAACTGTGAAGAATAAATATCCGTTGCCCAGAATTGACGATCTGTTTGATCAGTTGAAGGGAGCCGGTATATTTTTAAAAATTGACCTCAGATCAGGGTATCATCAGTTGAGGGTAAAGGATGCAGATGTGTCAAAAACTGCATTCAGAACCCGGTATGGGCACTATGAATTTCTAGTGATGCCGTTTGGGTTAACAAATGCACCAGCAGCATTTATGGACCTTATGAACCGTATCTTTCATCCATACTTAGATCGGTTTGTAGTGGTATTTATTGATGATATTCTGGTGTATTCCAAGACCAGGGAAGAACATGATGAACATTTGAGGATTGTTCTGCAAACCCTGCGAGAAAAGAAGCTGTATGCTAAGTTGTCCAAGTGTGACTTCTGGATGAGGGAAATCTCTTTCCTTGGACACATAGTACCAGCAGAGGGGATTAGAGTGGATCCCAAAAAGATAGAAGCAGTGATGGAATGGAAGCCTCCCAGAAATATAACTGAGGTTAGAAATTTCTTGGGGCTAGCTGGATACTACAGAAGATTTGTGAAGGGGCTTTCTCTTATAGCTGCTCCAATGACCAAGTTGTTACACAAGAATGTCAGATTTAACTGGAATCACAAATGTCAGGCTAGTTTTGAGAGATTAAAGGCTATGTTGATAGAGGCACCAGTGTTAACACAGCCAGTGTCGGGAAAGGACTTTGTGGTCTACAGTGATGCCTCACATAATGGGCTAGGGTGTGTATTGATGCAAGAGGGGAAAGTGGTCGCCTATGCTTCCAGGCAGTTAAGGTCACATGAACAGAACTACCCTACTCATGACCTGGAGTTAGTAGCGATTATCTTCGCACTGAAGATATGGAGGCATTATTTATATGGTGAAAAATGCTACAACTATACTGACCACAAGAGTTTAAAATATTTGCCAACCCAAGAGGAGCTCAATCTTAGATAGAGGCGATGGATTGAGTTCCTAAAGGACTATGATTGTGTGATAGATTATCATCCTGGGAAGGCAAATGTAGTTGCTGATGCTTTAAGCAGAAAGTCCATCACAGCTTTAAGATCACTCAATACCTGTCTATCCTTAGCTCAAGATGGAGCTATTTTGGCTGAGTTGCAAGTGAGGCCAACCGTACTATAGCAAATACAAGATGGGCAGAAGGCAGATGAAAAACTAATGGCAATTATGGCTAAAATTCCTGAGGGGAAGGAAACTGAATATGAGGTGAAAACAGATGGGTGTCTATACTATAGAGGAAGAGTGTGTGCACCAGATGATGGGGAACTCAAGACTAGTATTCTGAAAGAAGCACACATGAGTGTTTATGCTATGCACCTGGGGAGCACAAAAATGTATAATGATTTGAAGCCTCATTATTGGTGGCCTGGTATGAAGAGGGATATAGTTGACTATGTGACTAAATGCTTGACATGTCAGCAAGTTAAGGCAGAACATCAAGTTCCATCGGGTTTGTCACAGCCTATAAACATACCAGAATGGAAATGGGACTGGGTCACTATGGATTTTATTAGTGGTCTACCCCTCACCCAAAGAAAGCATGATGCAGTATGGGTGATAGTGGATAGATTGACGAAGTCAGCACATTTTCTGCCAGTTGAGACTGACTACTCACTGGAGAAGCTAGCAGAATTGTATATCAGTGAGATAGTTAGGCTGCATGGAATCCCACTTTCTATCATATCTGACCGAGACCCAAGGTTTACATCAAGATTCTGGAAGAAGTTGCATGAATCCTTGGGTACACAACTCCACCTCAGCACAGCTTTTCATCCTCAGACGGATGGGCAATCAGAAAGAGTAATCCAGTTAAACAATTGAAACCAATTGAACTAATGCAAATATTGAACTGAAATGATAATAATAACATGAAATATATGTCAGGTCCATGAGGATATGCTGAGGAGTTGTGTCATTGAGTTTGAGGGAAGTTGGGATAGATACCTCCCACTGGCAGAGTTCCCATACAACAATAGCTACCAAGCTAGCATTCAAATGGCTCCGTATGAAGCACTGTATGGGAGGAAATGTAGAACCCCAGTGTGTTGGACTGAATTGGGTGAAGATAAGCTGGTAGGACCAGACCTGGTGAAACAGACTAAGGAAAAAGTGAAAATAATCAAAGCTAACCTGAAGATTGCCTCCGATAGACAGAAATCTTATGCCGACCTAAAGAGAAAAGAAATAAAATATGCGGTTGGTGACAAAGTGTTCCTCAAGGTGTCATCGTGGAAGAAGGTACTAAGGTTTGGAAGAAAAGGTAAATTGAGCCCTAGGTTATTGGCCCATATGAAGTCATTGAACGTGTGGGACCAGTAGCCTACAGGCTAGCTTTACCACCAGAGCTGGACAAGATCCACAATGTGTTCCACGTGTCCATGCTCAGAAGATACCGCTTAGATCTTTCACATGTCATCTCCATGGAAGAAATTCAAGTACAATCGGATTTGACATATGAAGAGGAACCTATACGGATCCTAGCTCGAGAAGTGAAGGAACTGAGAAATAAACAAATTCCACTGGTAAAAGTGCTTTGAAGGCACCACAACATTGAAGAGGCAACTTGGGAAAGTGAAGAGACAATAAGGCAATAGTTCCCTCAACTGTTTTCATCAGGTAAATTTCGAGGACGAAATTTAAATTAGAGGGGAAGAGTTGTAACACCCTCCCGGTAGCAACTCCGTACATTCTACTGTTCTGATGACCAGTGTCGGTCCTGATAGCTAGAACGTCCAGAAAAATATTTAAACTAAAGTGAGGAACCAAAATTAACTCAAATATTAATAAGAAAAATTTAGCAAAAATTTTAGAAATAAAATACAACCAAGTTAAATGAGCCGGTAACCTAGCGATGGGTAACCTAGTGAGAAGTTGCGGTTCTCGCAACTAGAAGCCCTAGACCCGAGGGAAAAAATTATAAAATAATTTTTGGGACTCCAGAGAAGGGTTATTGAGGTTCTTATAGCCTTAGAATGCCAAGAAAACACTTAGAAAAATTTTCCAATCGGTACAGATAATTTTGGCCCGTTAAGCCAAACGGAGGGCATTTTGGTCATTTCGTCTTCAGAGATGATTTTTGGCCAACTTTTCCAGTTAAGTAAATAATTATTATGACATAAAATGTGAATAAATATTACTAAAAATTGAATTGAAAATGAGTAGAAAAGAAAAGAAAAAAAATGAATTAAATGGGAATTTATGACATCACATGATGTCATTAGTGCGCCTTCACCCAATTACATGGTGACACATGGCATAAACTAACTTAAAAGAGGTCAAATGGGCTGGAAAATGAAGAAAATCAGACTTTTCTTTCTTTCTTCTTCCTCTTACCGTGAACCATTCCACCATAACCACCATTAACAAACTTCTAAACCTCCATTTCCCTAGCTTTCTTCCACTAAAAGCCCTAGTTGTCTTCACAAAAAATTCTCCCCACACCTTGAGGAATCTTTGGGCAGCAAAATTTTGAAGAAAAATTAAAGTTTTGGTTGGCTTGGATTTGAGCTTAAAGAGGTTAGTGACCTAAACCTTGAATTTCATTTTAATTTCATGTTTAAGAACTATAAATATGTGTAAATGACAAAGAAATTTGATGAAACACCATTGGTATGTTAACCCTAAATTTTGGCAGCCATGGCTAGGGTAATATGGTGATGATTTTTGGGGAGTTAACATGCTAGTATGGCTGCCCTTAATGTGTATCTTATAAGTGAATTGATAAATGCAATGATAATGCATGGTTTTGAAATGTTGAGTTAGGGTTTGGGTTGAAGAATGAGACTTTAATCTTGTGATGATGGTAGTAGGTTTTAATGGTCAATTAGTGACCATTTGGTTTGGTTTGAATAAAAAATGAAGTGAATTGAGTTGTGGGATTTGAGGTTGGAGTGGCTGCCTTATGTGACCTGCGGGTTTGGATGTGAGTCCAGCCTGTTTGGACTGCCATAACTTAAATTGTAGAGGTTCAATAGGTGTTTGGCTAATTGGACAGGAAACTAGACACGAAATGGCACAACTTTGGTGAAGAAACCATGCCCATAAAACCAAACCAAGTGGACCAAAAACTTGCTCAAATCCGGGTGACCTGCAGGCTGTTTCTGCAGAATGACTAAATGAATAGTGATTGTTCATTTGGCCATAACTCAATGTAGAAAGGTCCAATTGACCTGAAATTTTACCAGAAATAAGCTGAGATATAGATCAACAACTTTCATGAAGAACCCTACCCCAAATTATGACCAGAACCTATCCAACAATTGAGTTGCAGTCACTGTTCACTGCACTGTAGATATGATCAGCCCTAAAAATTTTCAATTCGGCCAGTTGTGGTTTTTGGACCATAACTTTAGCTACAAAACTCAAAATGGAGTGATTCAAAAAAGGAAATTCAACTAGACAAAATAAGGAACAACTTTCATGTTGATCATTTTCCCAAATTCCCACTACAACAGTAACTAATGGAACAGTAAACCAAAGCTTGAAAACTGAAAATTTTGTCCAATTCACATTAAGCTTAGAGATGGTATTGGCAACCAATACCAACAAGTTTAAAATGCAAAATGTGGTATGTTGATGATATTTAAACTAATTTACCTATTGCCAATGCAAAAGTCTATATTTTGGTTGACCAATGAAATGAATAGTAATCATAAAAATTCAATTTCAAAGAATTACATAAATAAAAAGTGTTAAATGCCCTAGTAGGCCTAATGTGATTGGTTTGGATAGGTTGGCATGCCAATAGGGTTCTGTTAGCAGTACTACATATGGCTTCATGGAATTCTGTATTTCATGGCTTCCCATGCCATTCTGTGACATAATAGCCTTTGGCTATGATATTGAGTTGTTATACTCGGGTTTAATCTCCAATAATTATCACAGCTTATTAGCTGTTCTGTTGCACACCGGGAGACACAATGTGACCGTTGGTGTGATGGTCCGAGGTACTTAGTACCCAGTACCAGTTTACCCATTTATCCAGTCCAGTTAACTCGTATAGGTTTTTTGGCCCTTTAAGCCAAACGGAGGGCATTTTGGTCATTTCGTCTTCAGAGATGATTTTTGGGCCAACTTGTCCAGTTAAATAAATAATTTATATAACATAAAATATAAATAAATATTGTCAAAATTTTAATTGCAATTAAATAGACAAGAAATGGAGAGAAAATGAAAGAAAATGGATTTATGATATCATCATGATGTCATTAAAACTCACCCAACCAACCCAATCTTGACGCATGGCATAAACATATATAAAAGAGGTATAAAGGGCTGGAAAACAAACAAAAAAATCGGAACCTCTTCCTTCTTCTTCTCATTGACATCAACTCTCCTTGCCTAACCCTCTATGAACAAGCTTTTTCAAGCTTGATTTTCCCTAGCTTTCTTCCACCAAAAACCCTAATTGTCAATACAAAAACTTGCTCTCTCATCTTGGTGAAGCTTTGGGCAGCAAAATTTTGAAGAAAAACTGAAGTTTTGCAAGACCCAATCTTAGTTCCAAAGAGGTTAGTGACCTAACCCTAAATTTTTACTTTGAATACATGTTTAGGGACTTAAATGAGTGTAGATTTTAAAGGGAATTTGTTAAAAACCACTTGTATGCTATCCCATATTTTTCGGCAGCCATGGTTAGGGTTTGATTGAGTTGAGCTTAATGAAGTTAAAAGACCATCATGGAAGCCCACAATATGTATCCACTAAGTGTATTGATGAAATGCAAGTTAAATGCATAATTTGAGATGTTAGGGTTAGGGTTTGGGTATAAAATGGAGACTTTGATCATGTAATGGTTAAAGTGAGTTTTAATGGTCAATTAGTGACCATTTGGATATGTGTAAACAAGAAATGAAGTAGTTTGTGTAGTGGGAATTGAGATTAGTGTGGCTACCCATGGTGACCTACAAAATTGGACATGAGTCCAGCAGGTTTGGGCAGCCATAACTTGAATTGTAGAGGTTAAATTGGTGCAAGGCCAATTGGACATGAAACTAGACACATAATGGCACAACTTTGGTAAAGAAACCATGCCCATAAAACCAAACTAAGTGGACCAAAAGCTTACCTTAATCCGGGTGACCTGCAGTCTATTTCTGCAGAATGACCAAATGAACAATATTTGTTCATTGAATAGTAATTGTTCATTTGGCCATAACTCAATGTAGAAAGGTCCAATTGACCTGAAATTTTACCAGCAATAAGCTGAGATACAGACCAACAACTTTCATGAAGGAACCTAACCCAAATTATGACTAGAACCTATCCAACAAGTGAGTTTCAGTCACTGTTCACTGCACTGTAGATATGGTCAGTCCAAAAAATTTTCAATCCAGCCAGTTGTGGTTTTTGGACCATAACTTGAGCTGCAAAACTCCAAAAGGAGTGATTCAAAAAAGAAAATTCAACTAGACAAAATAAGGAACAACTTTCATGTTGATCATTTTGCCAAATTCCCGCTGCAAAAATGACTAATAGAACAATAAAAATGAAGTATGAAAACTGAAAATTTTGCTTAATTAACATTAAGCTTAGAAATGGTATTGGCAACCAATACCAACAAATTTTGAATGCAAAATGTGGTATGTTGAGAGTATTAAAACCAATATACCTATTATCTATGCAAAATCCAACATTTTGGTTGACCAATGAAGTGAATAGTAACACAAAAACTTGAAATTCAAAAATTGAAAAAAACTTAAAAATGTAATATGCCCTAGTATACCTAACATGATTGGTTTGGATAGCTTGGCATGCCAATAGGGTTCTGTTAATAGTACTACATATGGCTTCATGCCATTCTGTGTTTCATGGCTTTCCCATGCCATTCTGTGAAATAATAGCCTTTGGCTATGTTATTTGAGTTGATATACTTGGGTTTTAACCCTGATCATTATTACAGCTTATTAGCTGTTCTGTTGTACACCGGGAGACACAATGTGACCGATTTTTATTAATTAATTTCTCATTAATTAAATTCATATTTAGACACTTTAAATATAAATTTAAATTATACTATACATCAAATAACTTAGATTTGGTTCCAAGCCATGCTAGAGACTTTGTAATCTAATTGCAAATCAAATCTATTTAATTAATCAATTAAAATCTTTAATTAATTAATTAAATCATATTTAATTTGGTGATTGCTTGTGTATGTGTGTGACTTATATGACTTACTAGGCTCATCACTAATTGGCAATGAGACATGATATTAACTCTTAATATCATCAGAACTCATTCTTACCATAAATGATTTCTCTAAATCATTTTATGCACCTCATAGACCATGGTTAACACCTAGCATAGCATGTCATGGCCACCCAATTAGTAATAAGGTTTACCTTAAATGAACCTATAATCATATGTTACCATACACTAGAATCTCTCTGTTACAAAATCTCAATTCGAGCTAAAGTAATGGTTTTTGTCAAACCCCATTTGTTATGAATATTATGTTCTCTTTTAATTCCAGTTTTTAATTAAAAAGATTTTATCATCAGAAACCCTTTTCTGATTAAATATATATGTCCTAGCCAGGAACTTGAAACATCAAGAATAATTAAATGAACATAGGATTTTATCCATATTTACTAAGAGGAACATATTCCATCTTGATTAAAACTTACCTCTATATATAATTAGTAGGAGCCAACACATGCCCATATACCCATACACAGTACAAGTATGAAAGCAGTATCAAACTCAAACCACCTATATACAAGATAACTGTGCTATCTCAGGTCTAAAGATTATATGCACTGATATGATTTATGACAATACATTGACAAAAGTAAACTCTACGTGCTTGTCATAAGTGTCACTGGTTCGACCTACTTATCATGTATAATGGCCTATCATGTTTGTTATATGGCATGAGACTCACCATTCCATCTTATTTATATCTCATATAAATAACTTGGGAAAAAACATGAATACAATCTTTCTGGATAAGTCATGTCCTTATTGTGAAGTATCCTCGATTGTGAACCTATTTATGTTACTTTGTACTAGAAATACTGTCACTCATATTCTTAACAACTTAAGAATAGAATTTCTAACAAAATATCAATGGACCTTTTCTATTGCACATAAATATAATATGTAAATGGAAAAGTGAAAATGCTTTTATTAATAAAAATATGTACAAGATACATACTAAATGATATGCTCTATGGCATACTACTAACAATCTCTCACTAGCATTAGAGCCATTCATTACAATATCTTAGACCCATCTTCTCAAGATGTCGGTCTAGCTGAGTCTGTGACATAGGCTTAGTGAATATCCCAGCTAGATTTTCAGCTGATGCTATTTTCTGCATGGCTACATCGCCTCATCCAACTATTTCTCTGATAATGTGGTAGCGCCTTTCTATGTGTTTGGATTTCTGGTGAGACTGGGCTTCCTTAGCCTGTATGGCTACTCCATTGTTGTCACAGTGAAGTGGAACTGCTGACTCAATGGAAGGAACTACTGCAAGTTCTGTCATGAACTTCTTTATCCAAACAGCTTCCTTTGCAGCATCTGATGCAGCAATATACTCAGCCTTGGTAGTGGAATATGCAGTCGTACTCTATTTGGAACTCTTCCTGTCACACCTTACCCCTCTGTAAGGCATAACATGATCCCGTAGAATACCTAATGAATTACCGAACTTCACCTACCGATAACTCATTAAGTACCCTACAAGGGATTTTAAAACAATTTTCTTACTTTAAACAAGTGGTGGGCATTTACTAATAAGTATTTAAAACATATAATTAAGTTGAAAGCTAGTTGGAAATTTTGGCCCATTTTATTTTTTCGCAAATTTTATAAAAATTTTGACAGAGTTCTGTCTGTATTTTGAACAACCAGTTCTTCAAATACCTGTAAAGAGCACTTCTAAAAATTTTCCTCAACAACTACTTCAATTTCATAATCAAACTCAATCCATTTAAACAATTCCACAATCATTTCATTCAAATTAAATAAAATAGTTCCACTCATATTTTGTTAGAGACAAAACAATTTATATATATACATCATTACAAAATTTACATTAAAGGAAATTCAAACTAAATTTTTTTATTACAAACTTCATACAAACTTTGTACAAGCTGCTCAAGACCCATTTACATGTCCATACTTTTATATGCAATACATACATCAAAAGAAATATTTACAATTAGGGTATAAATTATACCCGATGACTTTAAGCTGATAACTCCTCACACCTCAGCAGCTCAGTCTGCTACTCCTCTAGTCTCTGTATCTGCGACAGCAATAAAAGCTATCGCTGAGTACTAAGACTCAGTGGTGCACAACATACTAAAATAGTCTTTATGCAAAATATAAATCACATTTATTAAAAAATTTGACTAAACATGAGCATTACACGCAAAACATGAATTATGAGATTTTAATGCAAACCAAGTTCATTTCGAAGTATCAAAACACATTTCATAAAACCCATAGTTAGATCATGCCATTCGAAACAAATAGAATCTCAATAGCCAGAGGCTAAAGAGAAATCACATCATAAGGCTAGCTAGCTCAAATATATGGATATCCATTCACATCCTCTTCTACTGGCACACCTCAACATTTCTCCAGAGAAGGAATCAAAATTCAAAACTAATTACCCCCACTAGTCGTGCTAGTGAGGTGTTCAAATATATAATAATGACACTTTGGTTTCAAAACTTATCTTAAAACTTAGGTCTTTTAGGCAAAATTGCCAAATTTTCAGTTTTGGTGTCCCTAATTGTACTGTTTTATTGGTCAGTTTACTGTTAGAATTTGGCAAAACTTTCTTCATAGAAAATGTTCCTTATTGTCTTAAGTTTATTCTCCTTTTTTAATCACCCCAATTGGAGTTTTGTAGCTCAAGTTATAAGCAAATTACATTTACTGTTCATGCTGCAGAATTTGGTTCTGCAGATTTGTTGATCCAACTTCATTCCGTAATTTGATCAAGTTAAGTCCATAATTTGGTCTAACTTTCTTCATATGAAATGTTCTAATATGCCTTAGGTTTCCATCGGTTCAAGAATCGCCTAAATTAGAGTTTTCTAGAGAGAGTTATAGCCATTGAAACTTTACTGCTCAAATGGCAAATCTGCAGTCTACAGATTCAGGTCACCAACTTTGCTTAGTAATTTGATTAGGTTAATGGCATAATTTGGGTTGGTTTTCTTCATGAAAGTTTTAGGTCTATATTTCATCTAACCACTGGTAAAATTTCAGGTCATTTTGACCTACCTAGCTCGAGTTATGACCAAATGAACAAACACTGTTCATTTGGTCAGTTTGTGCAGTGGCAGCCTGCGATTTCTCAACTTCGGTCACTTTGTTCACTAGGTTTTAGTCACTTTTTGGGCAGGATTCCTAAATAAAAATTGTGTCATTTAGTGCCTATTTTCATCCCCAATTGGTACCATATCCATTGGACTTGTAAAATATCATTTTTGGTCCCTCAAAGGAGGTTTTGGCCATGCTGCCAACACATGACCTTATCCAATCCGAATTGGCTTTTAATTCCAACATTTCTAACACACCTCATTTGGTCACAAATGACCATTTTTCACTTCACATTAGGTCAAAGACACCATTTACAAGTTTTTCACATTTTTGGTCTCTAAACCCTAATGTCCAAACCCTAATTCACTATCCTCATGCATTTACTTGATTCCATACCTCTAAACATAGTCATTCAACTAACTAAGGTTTATATACCCAATTAAATCCATCAAACCATGCAAATATACTCCCATATACATGCTGGCTGAAAATTATTCATGTTCCCTCAACAAATTTTTATTTCATTTTAAGCATTTTTCTAAGTTAACGAAGTTATAAACACAAGTAATAAACTCATTTGCAACTTAAATCACTAACCTTTGTGTAGCAACTTCTAACTCCCCTTTTCTCCAATTTTCCTTCTTCTTTTCTCCTTTCTTTGATGACCAATCTTCTGTTCAAGTGATTAAATCAAGTTTTTATGGGAGAATTTGGGGTAAGGTAGGGTCAAATGGGTGTTTAAAAGCTTGTATTCAAGCTTTCATGGAGGATCAATGGTGGGGTTTGGGAAAGACTATGGCTGCCATTTTCTTTGAGGTCGGAGAAGGTTGATATTTTTGTTTTTATGTATTTTATGTCTTGTTTTATGTATTTGAATGGGTCAACAATTGAGGGAATTAAAATAATTAATTTTGACATCATTTTGATGTCATAAGGTGATGTAATTAACTTTTTCTTTTCTTTTCTTTTTCTTTTTCTTTCTTCTATTTATTTTTCTATTAGTTCTTTAATTTAATTCTCGATTCTGAAATTTTCTTTTCTCCAATTTTATTTGACAGTTAGGTCATGGGTCAGCTCTCGGGGTCAATTGACCAAATTGCCCCTCGCCGGTTCATCCCGGTTTGCAATTAATTCCATATTTCTTCCTGCTTCCTGACCTAATTATTTGACTGGCATAATAGTTATTTTTCGTGATTTTCTCTTTTCCACTGTGTTTATAAGGGTCCTAAGGACCACAACATCACTTTTTACGGTTCGAAATTTGAGTTTAAAATGATTTCGCAATCATTCCCGAGAAGGTCACCCATCGCCGTGACTCTCGGCTCGTTTAACTTCTTCTGTTATGTTTTTCTTATTTATACTTAACTAATTGAACATTACTGATTATTTGTGTTTATGGCTTATCTAGTTGTCTTAAGTATGGTTCTAATCCCCTTAATTGTCCGGACCGACACCGGTCACCGGAACAGTGAAATCTACCAGGCTATGCAAACGGGGGTGTTACAATTCTCCCCCCCTTAAAATAAATTTCGTCTTGAAATTTTACATGGTACTAATCTCTGAATAGCTGTGGGTGCTGTCTCCTCATGTCCTCTTCTCGTTTCCAAGTAGCCTCCTGGCCCGAATGATGGTTCCACAGCACTTTTACCAATGGTATTTGCTTGTTCCGTAGCTGCTTCACCTCATAAGCCATAATCTCTATGGGTTCTTCTTCATATGTGAGGTCTGGATTCACTTCAATTTCCTCTACTGGTAGTACATGAGATAGGTCTAATCGATACCTCCTCAACATAGACACATGGAAGACATTATGTATCTTCTCCAACTCTGGAGGTAGTGCCAAACGATATGCTAAAGGACCCACTCTTTCTAGAACCTCATATGGCCCAATGAAGCGAGGACTCAATTTCCCCTTTTTGCCGAATCTCATAATTTTCTTCCAAGGAGAAACTTTGAGGAAAACTTTCTCACCCACTGCATACTCAATATCTCTTCTCTTCAAAACAGTGTAAGACTTCTGACGGTCTGATGCAGTCTTAAGTCGATCTCGGATTACCCTAATTTTCTCTTCAGTTTGCTGAATAATTTTGGGTCTAATCATCTTTCTTTCATCCACGTCATCCCAACACAATGGGGTTTTACATTTTCTGCCATACAAAGCTTCATATGGAGGCATCCCAATGCTTGATTGGTAGCTGTTGTTGTAAGCAAACTCAATCAAAGGCAAGTGTGTATCCCAACTGCCTTCAAATTCAATCACACAAGCCCGTGGCATGTCCTCCAAGATCTGAATTACCCTCTCAGACTGGCCGTCTGTCTGTAGGTGGATGCAGTACTGAAGTTCAATCTAGTTCCTAGGGCTCTCTGAAGACTACCCCAGAATCTAGAAGTGAACATAGGATCTCTGTCTGATACGATGGATACTGGCACTCCATGCAGTCTCACAATCTCATCAACGTACAACTTAGCCAATCTTTCTAAACTGTAGTCCATCCGAACTGGCAGAAAATGAGCAGACTTGGTTAGTCTGTAAAAAATGACCCAAACTGCATCATGACTCTTCTATGTCCTCGGAAGTCCCATTACAAAATCCATCGTTATTCTTTCCCATTTCCATTCTGGTACTGGTAGTGGATGTAACAACCCAGCGGGTACTTGATGCTCTGCCTTTACTTGCTGACAAGTTAGGCATTTAGAAATAAACTTTGTCACATCTCTTTTTATACCCATCCACCAGTAATGCTCCATTAGCCCCTTATACAATTTTGTGCCACCAGGGTGCATGGCAAAAGGAGACTCATGTGCTTCCTTCAAAATGATCTGCCTCAAATTAACATCATTAGGAACACACATTCTGCCCTGGTGTAGCAATAGACCATCATCTCTGATTGAGAATTCTGGTTTCTTGCCCTTTCGGACTTCTTCCATCAGCTTCTGATATTTTTTATCATTCTGAGTAGCCATTCTAATCTGATCAATCAACACTGGCTGTACATGCCATGCAACTGTTGTCTGCCCATTATCACTAATCTCTAAGCTGGCATGCAATGATCTCAACTCATATACCATAGACAAAGGAGTAACCCGTAGACTTGCCATAGTCTTGCGACTTAAAGCGTCAGCCACAACATTAGCTTTTCTTGGCTGATAGTCTATTAGACAATCATTGTCTTTTATCAACTCTAACCATTTCCTCTGTCTCAAATTCAGCTCTTTCTGGGTGCCCAAATACTTCAAACTCTTATGATCCGTGTAGTTGTAACACTTTTCCACATACAAATAATGTCTCCAGATCTTAAGAGCAAACACTATAGTTGCAAGCTCCAAATCATGTGTTGGATAGTTCCTCCCAAGCGATTTTAGCTGGTGTGATGCATAGGCAGTGACATTTCTATCTTGCATCAATACACAGCCTAACCCATTGTGAGAAGCATCACTATAAACGGTGTATTCTTTACCCGGTGTAGGTAAAGTCAGGACTGGAGCTTTAGTCAAACATTTCTTCAATTCATCAAAACTCTGTTGGCATTTATCCGTCCACTAAAATTTCACATCTTTTCTAACCAGCTTGGTCAATGGAGATGCTAATATGGAGAATCCCTTCACAAATCTACGGTAGTATCCAGCTAAACCCAGAAAACTGCGAATCTCTGTGACATTTCTGGGTGGCCTCCAATTAAGGACAGCTTCAATCTTACTTGGATCTACCTTAATGCCCTCTTCTGATACTACATGCCCCAAAAAGGATATCTCCTTCAGCCAAAATTCATACTTCGATAATTTGGCATATAGCTGTTTCTCTCTCAAAGTCTGCAGTACAATCCGCAGATATCTATCATGCTCTTCTGCATTCCTCGAATAGACCAATAT
Source organism: Hevea brasiliensis (assembly GCF_030052815.1). Classification (NCBI taxonomy): domain Eukaryota; kingdom Viridiplantae; phylum Streptophyta; class Magnoliopsida; order Malpighiales; family Euphorbiaceae; genus Hevea; species Hevea brasiliensis. The sequence continues at coordinate 33,903,247 of NC_079503.1, forward strand.
ATCATCTATGAATACCACAACAAACTGGTCGAGGTATGGTCTGAAGATAGTGTTCATCAGATCCATAAAAGCAGCCGGAGCATTAGTTAACCCGAATGGCATGACTAGGAATTCATAATGGCCATAGCAGTTACGAAGCGCTTTAGGAATTACTCTGCTCTTGTACTTTCAGCTGATAATAACCTGATCTCAGGTCAATTTTGGAGAACACAGCTGCACCCCTCAACTGATCAAACAAGTCATCAATACGGGGCAATGGATATCTATTCTTTATTGTCACCTTATTCAACTGCCGATAATCAATACACAAGTGGAGAGTGCCATCCTTCTTCTTAACAAACAACACTGGCGCTCCCCAAGGTGACACACTAGGGCGGATAAAGCCCTTGTTAAGTAATTCTTGCAACTGCACTTTCAACTCTTTCAATTCTGCAGGTGCCATTCTATATGGCGTTATGGAGATTGGGTCCACACCAGGCATAACATTAATCTCAAACTACACCTCTCTTTCTGGAGGTAATCCTGGTAATTCATCAGGAAATATATCCAGAAAATCACATACAGTAGGGATGTCCATTAGTGCTGGACTCCCCACTTGGGTGTCTATCACATGTGCCAAGTATGCTTCACACCCCTTTCTGATCATTATTCTGGCTAGTGCAGCCGAAATGATGTTTGATGGCAGTAAATGCCTTTCCCCGTGTATTACCACATCACCGTACAAAGGGAGACCAAAAGTGACTGTCTTCAGTCTACAGTTAATCATGGCGTAATGCATGGCTAACCAATCTATGCCTAAGATAATATCATACTCTCTGAAGGGCATTTCAATCAAGTCTGACAGGAAAACATGTCCTTGGATCATCAAAGGACAGTCTCTATAAATTCTGTTGACCCGAACCTCTTGTCCTAATGGACTAGTTACTAGCACTTCAAAACCCATTTGCACACATGGAACAGCAAGTGAACTGACTATGCTAGCACTAACATATGAATGGGTTGAACCCGGATCAAACAACACAAATACATCTTGATCAGAGATAGGGAATGTACCAGCTACCACATCGGAAGTCTCAGACTCTTCTCGTTGTCTCATCGTGTAGACTCTGGCTGAAGCACTCCCTTGTGCTGATTGACCAACTATGCCCTGACTGCCTGAAGCAGTGCCTCTACCTCTACCTCTTCTTACCTTGGCCCAGTGAACCTGCGGGAGCGGGACTCAATAAATCCTCGGCAGTAGTAGGAGCTGGACCATATCTCGAAGATGGAGCACTAGTGCGATCTCTTGCTAAATGACCCTTGCCTCCATGATTAAAGCGAGCTCGGTGGCCCAATAGCACTCCCCCCCATGAATCTTGCCACAAGTCTCACAGGAGCAGGCAGAATGTGAACCCCTGCTCGACTGCTGACCAGACCTAGGGGGTCTCTGTCCAGAAAATCTGCCTCTACAAATCTTCCACCTCGACCCCTGCTGGGTCCACTAAACTTCTTTCTCTTTCCAGAGGTAGCACCAGAACTCTGTTCAACTGATTTTTCGCCCTTGTCTTTTTCTGATTTCTCAGCTTTTTCTGATTTTTCTTTCACTGGGGTTGCTTCTGATTCAATTCTCTCCAGTTCAAGTGCTTAAGACATAAGCTCTGAGAAGTTGTTATGTCGAAATCCCACAACTTGCATCCTTATGCTGGGCTTCAAACCCGTCTCAAATCTCTTGCATCTTGCCTTGCTGGTAGTAAGGAGACTCCCAGCATAATGACTTAAGCGGGAGAACTCTCTCTCATACTCTGCCACCGATCGGTTCCCTTGTTTCAAACTTAAAAATTCTTGCAGATTCTGATCAACATATGCATCTGGGATGTATTTCTATCTGAATTCTTTGATGAAGTCATCCCAGGTCAGCACTGGTGGTTTAGCCCAGCTGTGGGGGATGGTCTTCCACCAATCATATGCATCCCCTTGCAGTAACGACACAGAATACTCAAACTTTAGCTCATCTTGGCAGTGCAGCTTCTTAAATACTCTGTCCATTCTTTCAAGCCATTGCTCTGCCTCTAAAGGGTCCACTGTACTCTTAAATTCTACAGCCCCATACTTCAATAACTTATCATATTGTCTGGCTGGAGGCAATGGTTGTGCCACAGGTGTTTGGGGTGGAGCTTGAGCAGGCATACCCCCAGCCATTTGTTGAAACATCGCAGTCATCTGTGGTGCAAACTATGCAAGAAACTGCGGCATTTGCGGGGTTGGTGCTACTGACCCACTGACATTCGGTAAAGCTGAGGCTTCCTCTTATGCCTCAGCTTTAACAGACTGCTCAACTGAGCGATCCCCTTCTTCCATTTCAGTCTAAAGTTAGGGTATCTCCTGAACAAGTAACACATGGAGATTTCCCTCCGTTAGTTCATATTCATGATGTAATGTACTATACGTAACAATTATGGACATTGAGCAGTTGTACTTAACAAAGAAAAATACAAGTTCACAAGTTAAAACATACTTCAAAAATTTGCTCTGATACCACTAAAACATGTCACACCTTACCCCTCTGTAAGGCATAACATGATCCCAAAGAATACCTAACGAATTACCGAACTTCACCTACTGATAACTCATTAAGTACCCTACAAGGGATTTTAAAACAATTTTCTTACTTTAAACAAGTGGTGGGCACTTACTAATAAGTATTTAAAACATATAATTAAGTTGAAAGCTAGTTGGAAATTTTGGCCCATTTTATTTTTCCAAAAATTTTATAAAAATTTTGATAGAGTTATGCCTGTATTTTGAACAACCAGTTCTTCAAATACCTGTAAATAGCACTTTTAAAAATTTTCCTCAACAACTACTTCAATTTCACAATCAAACTCAATCCATTTCAACAATTCCACAATCATTTCATTCAAATTAAATAAAACAGTTCCACTCATATTTTATTAGAGACAAAACAATTTATATATATACATCATTACAAAATTTACATCAAAGGAAATTCAAACTAAATTTTTTTATTACAAACTTCATACAAACTTTGTACAAGCTGCTCAAGACCCATTTACATGTCCATACTTTTATATGCAATACATACATCAAAAGAAATATTTACAATTAGGGTATAAATTATACCCGATGACTTTAAGCTGATAACTCCTCACACCTCAGCAGCTCAGTCTGCTGCTCCTCTAGTCTCTGTATCTGCGACAGCAATAAAAGCTGTCGCTGAGTATTAAGACTCAGTGGTGCACAACATACTAAAATAGTCTTTATGCAAAATATAAATCACATTTATTCAAAAATTTGACTAAACATGAGCATTAAACGTAAAACATGAATTATGAGATTTTAATGCAAACCAAGTTCATTTCGAAGTATCAAAACACATTTCATAAAACCCACAGTTAGATCATGCCATTCGAAACAAATAGAATCTCAATAGCCAAAGGCTAAAGAGAAATCACATCACAAGGCTAGCTAGCTCAAATATATGGATATCCATTCACATCCTCTTCTACTGGCACACCTCAACACTTCTCCAGAGAAGGAATCAAAATTCGAAACTAATTACCCTTACTAGTCATGCTAGTGTGGTGTTTAAATATATGGTCATGACACTGTGATTTCAAAACTTATCTTAACAATTTGCTAAACATTGTCATTTCAATATACATAATAACTTTCAACAATTTAAATCAAAACATCATAAGAATGCCATAATCCAATATTTCACATTATTCAAAATAGTATGCAAAAGATGATTACAAAAAATATACGTTGTGCACAAACCTCAAACAAGTCGCCTGTTGGCCTTGACTCGACTCCTCGGGTTCTGTCCTAGTATTCCTTTCCACTGAAACACACAATTTCACATTGTTTCAGTACCATAACTTAGCATAAATCCAAAAATAAATTTAACTTCACTTTTACCTAGCTCTAACGTGCTAAATTCGACGTTCTTGAAATTTTGTGTTTTGAGTTACTATTCACCGCACTATTCAAGTCAAATTATTGACTTTCTAAGGCTTAATAGGTATGGGAATTCCAACTTTACCCACATACCACATTTTGGTCAGCAAACTTGTTGGTTTTGGTCATTTTCTCAAAACTTAGGTCTTTTAGGCAAAATTGCCAAATTTTCAGTTTTGGTGTCCCTAATTGTACTATTTTATTAGTTAGTTTACTGTTAGAATTTGGCAAAACTTTCTTCATAGAAAATGTTCCTTATTGTCTTAAGTTTATTCTCCTTTTTGAATCACCCCAATTGGAGTTTTGTAGCTCAAGTTATAAGCAAATTACATTTACTGTTCATGCGGCAGAATTTGGTTCTGCAGATTTGTTGATCCAACTTCATTCAGTAATTTGATCAAGTTAAGTCCATAATTTGGTCTAACTTTCTTCATATGAAATGTTCTAATATGCCTTAGGTTTCCATCGGTTCAAGAATTGCCTAAATCAGAGTTTTCTAGAGAGAGTTATAGTCATTGAAACTTTACTGTTCAAATGGCAAATCTGTAGTCTACAGATTCAGGTCACAAAATTTGCTCAGTAATTTGATTAGGTTAATGGCATAATTTGGGTTGGTTTTCTTCATGAAAGTTTTAGGTCTATATTTCATCTAACCACTGGTAAAATTTCAGGTCATTTTGACCTGCCTAGCTCGAGTTATGATCAAATGAACAAATATTGTTCATTTGGTCAGTTTGTGCAGTGGCAGCCTGCGATTTCTCAACTTCGGTCACTTTGTTCACTAGGTTTTAGTCACCTTTTGGGCAGGCTTCCTAAATAAAAATTGTGTCATTTAGTGCCTATTTTCATCCCCAATTGGTACCATATCCATTGGACTTGTAAAATATCATTTTTGGTCCCTCAAAGGAGGTTTTGGTCATGCTGCCAGCACATGACCTTATCCAATCCGAATTGGCTTTTAATTCCAACATTTCTAACACACCTCATTTGGTCACAAATAACCATTTTTCACTTCACATTAGGTCAAAGACACCATTTACAAGTTTTTCACATTTTTGGTCTCTAAACCCTAATGTCCAAACCCTAATTCACTAACCTCATTTATTTACTTGATTCCATACCTCTAAACATAGTCATTCAACTAACTAAGGTTTATATACCCAATTAAATCCATCAAACCATGCAAATATACTCCCATATACATGCTGGCTAAAAATTATTCATGTTCCCTCAACAAATTTTTATTTCATTTTAAGAATTTTTCTAAGTTAACTATGTTATAAAAACAAGTAATAAACTCATTTGCAACTTAAATCACTAACCTTTGTGTAGCAACTTCTAACTCCCATTTTCTCCAATTTTCTTTCTTCTTTTCTCCTTTCTTTGATGACCAATCTTCTTTTCATGTGATTAAATCAAGTTTTTATGGGAGAATTTGGGGTAAGGTAGGGTCAAATGGGTGTTTAAAAGCTTGTATTCAAGCTTTCATGGAGGATCAATGGTGGGGTTTGGGAAAGACTATGGCTGCCATTTTCTTTGAGGTAGGAGAAGGTTGATATTTTTGTTTTTATATATTTTATGTCTTGTTTTATGTATTTGAATGGGTCAACAATTGTGGGAATTAAAATAATTAATTTTGACATCATTTTAATGTCATAAGGTGATGTAATTAACTTTTTATTTTCTTTTCTTTTCTTTTTCTTTTTTCTATTTATTTTTCTATTAGTTATTTAATTTAATTCTCGATTCTGAAATTTTCTTTTCTCTAATTTTATTTGTGATCAGTCAGAGTCACTCTCGAGTCAATTGAGCAAATTGCCTCGCGGTTCATCGGTTTGCAATTAATTCCATATTTCTTCACCTTCGACCTAATTATTTGGTGGCTTAATGATTATTTTTCGTGATTTTCTCTTTTCCACTGTGTTTATAAGGGTCCTAAGGACCGCAGCATCACTTTTTACGGTTCGAAATTTGAGTTTAAAATGGCTTCGCAATCATTCCCGAGAAGGTCACCTATCGCTATGACTCTCGGCTCGTTTAACTTCTTCTGTTCTATTTTTCTTATTTATACTTAACTAATTGAACATTACTAATTATTTGTGTTTATAGCTTATCTAGTTGTCTTAAGTGTGGTTCTAATCCTCTTAATTGTCCGGACCAACACCGGTCACCAGAACAGTGAAATCTACTAGGCTATGCAAACGGGGGTGTTATACTTCCAACTGACTGCACCTCCATTACAAATGAACACATACCCAGAGGTAGACTTTCTATCATCGTTATCTGATTAGAAATGAGAATCAATATAATTGTAACGGCCCGGCCCACTAGTGATATTGTCCGCTCTGGGCTGAAGCCCTCACGGTTTTAAAACGCGTCAGTAAGGGTTACGAACCATCAACTTATAAACCCAGCATCTCTCCCGTGTTTTGCCGATGTGGGATTTGCCTAGGGTGTTACATTTGACAGTTCGTAACTCATAGTGACGCGTTTTAAAACCGTGAGGGCTTCAGCCCAGAGCGGACAATATCACTAGTGGGTCGGACCATTACATTTGTGGTATCAGAGCTGCTCCGCGTGCAACCTTGAACGATGGTGGGGCAAACCTCAGCGAGGACGCTGAGTCCCATAAGGGGGGTGGATTGTAACACCCTAGGCAAATCCCACATCGATAAAACACGGGAGAGATGCTGGGTTTATAAGTTGATGGTTCGTAACCCCTACTGACGCATTTTAAAACCGTGAGGGCTTCAGCCCAGAGTGGACAATATCACTAGTGGGCCGGGCCATTACAATAACCATCCAATTGCAAGTCTCCACCTCCATAAATCAAGAATAAATCCTTAGTTCTTCTCAAGTACTTAAGGATATTCTTGACAGCTATCCAAAGTTCTAAACCTGGATTGGATTGATATCTGCTAGTCAAACTAACAACATATGCGATATCCGGCCTAGTACACAACATTACATACATTAAACTTTCAATAGCCAAAGCATATGGAATCCTAGCCATTTTATCTCTTTCTTTAGGTGTCTTTGCAGACATCTCTTTAGAAAGGTAGATACCATGTCTCACTGGTAACAATCCTCTCTTGGAATCAAGCATGTTAAACCTCTTTAACACCTTTTCCAAGTATAGACTTTGGGACAAACCAATTATTCTTTTCTCTTGATCTCTATAGATACGAATCCCAAGAATATAGTTTGCCTCCCCTAAGTCTTTCATGGAGAATATATTTGACAACCATATCTTTACAGTTGTCAACATACCTGTGTCATTACCCATCAATAAAATGTCATCCACATATAAGACAAGGAAAGTGACAGCATTATCACTAACCTTCTTATATACACATAGCTCATCCTCATTTTTGATAAAACCAAATAACTTAATGGCTTCATCAAAATGGATGTTCCAACTCCTCGAAGCTTGTTTCAACCTATAAATGGATCGCTTTAGCTTGCATACCTTGGAACCATCTTGGGATTCAAAACCCCTAGGTTGTTCCATGAAAATGTTTTCTTCAATGTATTTATTGAGAAAAGTTATTTTGACATCCATCTGCCAAATCTCATAAACATAGTATGCAGCTATTGCTAATAGAATCCTAATTGATTTAAGCATGGCAATAGACGAGAAAGTCTCCTCATAGTTGATTTCTTGCCTTTGGCGAAACCCTTTCACTACTAGCCTTGCCTTATAGGTCTCTACCTTTCCATCATAACCAATTTTCTTCTTGAAAACCCATTTGTTCCCTATAGGTACAATACCTTCAGGTGGGTCAATAAGATCCCAAATTTGATTCTTATACATGAAATCAATTTCGGATTTCATAGCATCAATCCATTTTGAAGAGTCTATATCTGATATAGCTTCTTCATAGGTAAGTGGATCATCTCCATGATCTACTTCTTCATGAGTAGACAACTTGTCACACCTTACCCCTCTGTAAGGCATAACATTATCCCGTAGAATACCTAATGAACTACCGAACTTCACCTACCGATAATTCGTTAAGTACACTACAAGGGATTTTACAACCATTTTCTTACATTTTGGAAGTGGTGAGCGTTTTGGTAGGAATTAAAATCATTTAATTGAAGTTTCAAAACTAGTTACAACTTTTGCCCATTTTATTTTTTCGCCAATTTTATAAAAATTTCGGTAGAGTACCGTCTGTATTTTGAGAAAACAGTTCTTCAAATACCTAAGAAAAACACTTCCAATAAATTTTTCCACAACTCCCAACCCAAATCTACTCAAAATTCTCAAATCAAACCACTTCAAAATAATTCCACAATTTAATCCAAGTTTGTCATCTCAAAATATATCATCATTTCATTCAAGAAAGCTAATTTACATTCACAAGTTTAATTTACAGAGATAAAATACAAAAATAATATTATTACAATTTATTATACAACTGCTCAACTTTACATTGATACATAAAATATTACAATATTTACATCAATTAACTACAAGGGTATAAAAAAATGCCCATACAAAAGTGATCACAGAAGTTCTTGCTGATCCAGCAGCTCACTCTGCTGCTTTTTCCTTGCCCTTATCTGCGACAACAAAATAAACTATCACTGAGTATAAAAATACTCAGTGGTTCACAATAAAAATTGAAATGCAGTACATAAAACATTCCTTGACAAATTCACAATTTGAATATTTCATAATCACATTTCACAATTTATCAAAACTCATTATAGCATAATTTTGGTTAAATAATTTAACAAAACTTAAGCCATGACACAAAATTTTCGATCAATACCGTGTTGTACACCATGACAAAGCAATCTACAACCCTACTAATTGAAATCAATGAGGGAGGTGGCTAGCTAGCTAATGAGTACTCCTCCGATCTACAACCTCAACTGGTAAACTAGAGAGGGAGGAAAATAATCGATCTCAACCCCATAAATGGAGGAGGAATAATAAGGCACTGTCATGCTAAGTGTGAGTCAGAAATCCATTTGAAATATTTTATTCAAATATTGCATACAAAAATCAAATCAATTTCCAAAGTTACAATTTCATCACAAAGTGGCAACACAAAAGTTCTTAAATTCATAATGCGTACTAAATCAATATTTTAAGGATAAAATGCTGAAATAGGGTTTATTGTGCACAAACCTGACATGAGTCACCTCTAGGCCTTGACTCAGTCTCTCAGACTTTCCGAGTCTTTTTCAGTTAAAACACAAAATTTATAGTGTCTCAGTATCTTTACTTCATAACAATTGCAATAACTAATTCCAATATGTTTACACTTACATTCTTGCAAATTTCATGTTGAGAATACTATTCATGGTACTATTTAAGTCAAAATATTGACTTTCTTATACTTAAAAGGTATGGGAACTCCAACTATACTCACATACCACATTTTGGTCACCAATTTTGTTGGTTTTGGTTGTTTTCTCAAAACTTAGGTCTTTTAGGCAAAATTATAAATTTTCAGTTTTGGTGTCTTATGTTGCACTGTTCCATTGGTCATTTTGCTATTAAAATTGGGCCATGGTTTCTGCATAGAAATTGTTCCTTATTGTCTTAACTTTATTTCCCTTTTTGAATCACTCCATTTGAAGTTTTTTAGCTCAAGTTATGGCCATTTGAATCATGGCTGCCGGATTGGACTTAACCCAGATTTCTGGGCACCAAATTGGTTCCAGTAGTTTTAGGTCACCAATTTTGGGTGGCTAAATGACTTGGTTAGGGGCATAATTTGGGTTTGTGTTCTTCGTGAAAGTTTTAGGCCTATATCTCAGCTTTCTACTGGTAAATTTGCAGGTCATTTAGACCTGCTTAGCCCAAGTTATGGCTAAATGAAGAAACACTGTTCATTTGGTCATTTTTGTACAGGTCAGATTGCCTAATCCGGATTTGGTCAATTTGTTCACTAGGTTTTGGTCACTTTTTGGGCATGATTCCTAAATGAAAAATGTTCCATTTTGTGTCTGTTTTCATTCCCAATTGACCTCACACCAATTGGACTTGTAAATTTTCAGTTTTGGTCCCTGAAAGTGACCTTGGTCTTGTTACCTGCAGCATGACCCTAAGCAATCCGAATTTGCATTTGGTTCCAACACTTCTAACATACTCCAATTGGTTACAAATGACCATTTCTCACCTCAGACCAAGTCCAACACACCATTTAACACATTTTCATATTTTTGTCTCCAAAACCCTAGTTCATGCCGTTGATCAATTTCTTAATCAAATCATTACACTAATCACATATTCAACCTTATTTAAGCTCTAATTCATGTTTAGTTTAACTAAACACTATCAAATCCAACACCCTATCAAACTGGCCGAATTCACATATGGTCCCTCAACAAAAATTTTCTTTTTATTTAAAGTTTATTTTCAAGTTCAATAAGTTAAAAATGCAAGAATCAAACTAAAAGTGTTAAGTTTGCTTACTAACCTTACTTTGGATTTTCAAAACTTCAATTCCCTTCTTCTTTTCTTCTTTCTTTCTTGCTCAGGCTTCTTTTCAAGACTTCTTCAAGCTCAAAATGAGCTTTAATGGAGGAAAGTAAGGGTGAGGGAGAGAGAGGTGTGTGACGGCAATGAAGAAAATGACTTTTTTTTTCTTCTTTTTATTTTTTTTTTTATGTCTCTAGGAAGACCACAATTTATCTAAAATTTAATTTTTTAATTATAATATTTATGGCATCATGCATGATGTCATCTCTTTTCACCCTTTTCAATTTTTTTTCCATTAGTTCTTTAATTTAATTTCCGATTCTGAAATTTTCTTTTCTCTGATTTTATTTGACAGTTAGGTCAGGAGTCAGCTCTCGGGGTCAATTGACCAAATTGTCCCTTGTCGGTTCAACCCGATTTGTAAATAATTCAATATTTCTTCTGGCTCCCTGATCTAATTATGTGACTGGCTTAACAATTCTTTTTCATGATTTCTCTTTTCCACTGTGTTCGCAATTGTCCTAAGGACCGCAGCATCACATTTTACTGTTCAAAATTTGAGTTTAAATCGACTTCGCTATCCTTCTCGAGAAGGTCACCTATCGCTGTGACTCTCGTCTCATTTAACTTCTTATGTTCTGTTTTTCTTATTTATACTTAACTAATTAGCAATTACTAATTTTTGTGTTCAGGGCTTATTTAATTTTCTTAAGTATGGTTCTAATCCCATTAATTATCCGGACCAATACCGGTCACCAGAATAATGAAATATACCAGGCTATGTAAATAGGGGTCTTACAATTCTTCCCCCCCCCCCCCCTAAAAATAAATTTCGTCTCGAAATTTGACCTAGTATCAATCTCTAAACAGCTGTGGGTGTTGTCTCCTCATGTCCTCCTCTCGTTGCCAAGTAGCTTCTTGGCCCGAATGATGGTTCCACATCACTTTTACCAACGGTATCTGCTTGTTCCGTAGCTACTTCACCTCATAAGCCAGAATCTCTATGGGTTCTTCCTCATATGTGGGGTCTGGATTCACTTCAATTTCTTCTACCGGTAGTACATGAGATGGGTCTAATCTATACCTCCTCAACATGGACACATGGAAGACATTATGTACCTTCTCTAACTCTGAAGGTAGTGCCAAATGATATGCCAAAGGACCCACTCTTTCCAGAACCTCATAAGGCCCAATGAAATGAGGACTCATTTTCCCCATCCTGCTAAATCTCATAATCCTCTTCCAAGGGGAAACCTTGAGGAATACTTTGTCACCCACTGCATATTCAATATCCCTTCTCTTCAGTTCAACATAGAACTTACGGCGATCGATGCGATCTTAAGTCGATCTCTGATCACCTTGATTTTCTCCTCAGTCTGCTGAACAATTTTGGGCCCAATCATCTTCCTTTCACCTACGTCATCCCAACACAATGAGGTTCTACATTTTCTGCCAGACAAAGCTTCATATGGAGGCATCCCAATGCTTTATTGGTAGCTATTGTTGCAAGCAAACTCAATCAAAGGCAAGTGTGTGTCCCAACTACCCTCAAACTCAATCACACAACCCGTAGCATGTCCTCCAAGATTTGAATTACCCTCTCAGACTGGCCATCTTTCTGTGGGTGGAATGTAGTACTGAAGTTCAATCTAGTTCCTAGGGTTCTCTGAAGACTACCCCAGAATCTAGAAGTGAACCTAGGATCTCTGTCTGAACGATGGATACTGGCACTCCATGTAGTCTCACAATCTCATCTATATACAACTTGGCCAATCTTTCTAAACTGTAGTCTATCCAAACTGGCAGAAAATGAGCAGACTTAGTCAATCTGTCAACAATGACCCAAACTGCATCATAACTCTTCTGTGTCCTCGGAAGTCCTATCACAAAATCCATAGTTATTCTCTCCTATTTCCATTCTGGCACTGGTAGTGGATGTAATAACCCAATTGATACTTGATGCTCTGCCTTCACTTGCTGACAAGTTAAGCATTTGGAAACAAACTCTGCCACATCTCTCTTCATACCCATCCACCAGTAATGCTCCTTTAGCCCTCTATAAATTTTTGTACCACCAGGGTGCATGGCAAAAGGAGACTCATGTGCTTCCTTCAAAATGATATGCCTCAAATCAACATTATTAGGAACAAACATTCTGCCCTGGTGTAGCAATAGACTATCATCTTTTATTGAGAATTCTGGTTTCTTACCCTGTCTGACTTCTTCCAATAGCTTCTGATACCTTTCATTATTCTGAACAGCCATTCTGATTTGATCAATCAACACTAGCTATACATGCCATGCAACTGCTGTTTGCCCCCTCATTATTAATCTCTAAGCTGGCTTGTAATGATCTCAACTCATGTAACATAGACAAAGGAGTAACCTGAAGGCTTGCTATAGTCTTGCGACTTAAGGCGTCAGCCACAACATTAGCTTTCCCTGGCTGATAGTCTATCAAACAATCATAGCCTTTTATCAACTCTAACCAACTCCTCTGTCTCAAATTCAGCTCTTTCTGGGTGCCCAAATACTTTAAACTCTTATGATCTGTGCAGATGTAGCATTTCTCCCCATATAAATAGTGCCTCCAGATCTTAAGAGCAAACATAATAACTGCAAGCTCCAAGTCATGGATCGAATAGTTCCCCTCATGTGGTTTCAGCTGACGTGATGCATAGGTAATGACATTTCGATCTTGCATCAGTACACAGCCTAACCCATTGTGAGAAGCATCACTATAAATTGTATATTCTTTACCTCGTATAGGTAAAGCAAAGACCGGAGCCTCAGTCAAACACCTCTTCAATTCATCAAAACTCTGCTGGCATTTATCCATCCACTAAAATTTCAAATCTTTCCTAAGCAGCTTGGTCAATGGAGAAGCCAACATGGAGAATCCTTTCACAAAACGGCGATAGTATCCAGCTAACCTTAGGAAACTGTGAATCTCCGTGATATTTTTGGGTGGCCTCCAATTAAGAATAGCTTCTATCTTACCTGGATCTACCTTGATGCCCTCTACCGATACTGCATGCCCCAGGAAAGATATTTCTTTCAGCCAAATTTCACATTTCGACAATTTGGCATATAGTTGTTTCTCCCTTAAAGTTTGCAGTACAATGTGTAGATGTCTATCATGCTCTTCTGCATTCCTCGAATAGACCAATATATCATCTATGAATACCACAACAAACTGGTTGAGGTATGGTCTGAAGATAGTATTCATCAGATCCATAAAAGCAGCCGGAGCATTAGTTAACCCGAATGGCATGACCAAGAACTCATAATGGCCATAGTGGGTTCTAAAAGCAGTTTTAGGAATACTCTGCTCTTATACTTCTAGCTGATAATAACCTGATCTCAGGTCAATTTTGGAGAACACAGCTGCACCCCTTAACTGATCAAACAAGTTATCAATGAGGGGCAATGGGTATCTATTCTTTATTATCACCTTATTCAACTATCGATAGTCAATGCATAACTGGAGAGTGCCATCTTTCTTCATTACAAACAACACTGGCACTCCCCAAGGTGACACACTAGGGCGGATAAAGTCCTTGTCAAGCAGCTCTTGCAACTATACTTTCAACTCTTTTAGTTCTACTGGTGCCATTCTGTATGGCATTATGGAGATTGGGTCCACACTAGGCATAACTCAATCTCAAACTGCACTTCTCTTTTTGGAGGTAATCTTGGCAATTCATCAGGAAATACATCTAGAAAGTCACATACCATAGGGATGTCCCTCAATGCTAGACTACCCACTTGGGTGTCTATCACATGTGCCAAGTACGCCTCACACCCCTTCCTAATCATTTTTCTGGCCAGTGCAGCTGAAATGATGTTTAATGGTAATAACTACCTCTCCCCATGTATTACTACATCACCATACTGAGGGAGACCAAAAGTGACTGTCTTCAGTCTACAGTTAATCATTGCAAGATGCCTGGCTAACCAATCCATGCCCAAAATAATGTCATAATCTCTGAAGGGCATTTTAATCAAATTAGACAGAAAAGTGTGTCCTTGGATTACCAGAGGACAATCCTTATATAGTATATTTACCCTGACCTCCTGGCCTAATGGACTAGTTACTAGCACATCATAGTCCATTGGTACACACTGACTAGCAGTAGAACAAATCACATTAGCACTGACATATGAATGTGTGGAGCCAGGATCAAACAACACATATACATCTTGGTCAAGGATGGAGAAAATACCAGCTACTACGTCTGACGTTTCAGCCTCTTCCCTCTGATGCATTATATACACTCTGACTGGTGCGCCACTGGGTACTGGCTGGTTAACTGTGCTTTAACTTCCAGGAGTGTTACTAGGACCCCTACCTCTGCCTCTACCTCTACCAGCTGGCTGTGAGCCTCTAGGTGTAGAAGCTTGGGCTGATCCCTCAGATGTAGCAGAAGGTCTAGATCAGCGCAGACTAGTACAATCCTTAGCAGAATGTCCGCTCCCTCCACAGTTATAGCATGCACCTATGGCCTTGAAACACACCCCACCATGTGTTCTACCACAGGTTTCACACTGTCGAACTGATAAAGATCCTCAAGAAACTTGTTGGGTCTGCTGACCAGACTGGGGTGGTCTTTGGCCAGAGAATCTGCCTCTGCCAGATCTGCGAGAGCTGGATCCCTCAAACTATTTTCTTTTCCTAGAGCCACTCTCAGTAGCTTGGCCTGTAGTCTTTTCAGTCTTCTCTTTTTCTTGTGTACCCTTTTTCACTGCCCCTTCTGATTCTATCCTTTCCAATTCTAGGGCTTGTGAAATCAGCTCAAAAAAATTCAGGTGTCCGAATCCCACAACTTGCATCCTTAGATTCGGCCTTAACTTGGACTCAAACCTCTTACATCTGTCTCTGGGGGTGGAGATTAAGCTTCCAGCATAGTGGCTTAGCCTTGAAAAATCCCATTCATACTCTACTATTGTTCTATCCCCTTGCTTCAGAGTCAAGAATTCTTGCAATTTCATATCCACATAAGCATCGGGGACCCACTTCTATCGAAACTCCCTCAAAAAGTCTAACCAGGTCAACACTGGTGGCTCAACCAGGTTGTGGGGGATGGTCTTCCACCATTCATATGCATCCCCTTGCAACAGAGAAATAGAGTACTCGAACTTCAGCTCTTTTGCACACTGCAACTTTTTGAAAACCCGTTCCATTCACTCTAACCACTATTCTACCTCCAGTGGATCCACAGTGCCCTTAAACTCGGTGGCCCCAAATTTCATCAATTTTTCATACTACCAAGCCGAGGGCTGTGGTTGTGTTATAGGTGCTTGCATCTGAGCTTCAGGTGGCACATTTCCCGCCATTTGTTGGAAAAACGCAGCCATCTACTGTGCAAATTGAGCAGGAAACTGCGGTGCTGGAGTAGGAGCTAGACTGGCTAACCCACTCACGTTCTGGAGTGCTGGGGCTTCCCCTTGAACCTCAGCCTCAACAGATTGTTCTATGGAATGATCTCCCTCTTCCATTCCGTTTCCCAAAAATTTCTACTTCCTGAGATCAAACACAAGGAGGTTGACCTCCGTTAGTGCATCTTCATGATGTAAATATGTGATAAGACACTTGAGCAGTTGTACTCAAAAAGAAAATATTCACATACATAGTCAAAAGTCATTGCAAAACCATGCTCTGATACCACTAAAACATGTCACACCTTACCCCTCTGTGAGGCATAACATGATCCCGTAGAACACCTAATGAACTACCGAACTTCACCTACCGATAATTCATTAAGTACACTACAAGGGATTTTAAAACCATTTTCTTATATTTTGGAAGTGGTGAGCATTTTGGTAGGAATTAAAATCATTTAATTGAAGTTTCAAAACTAGTTAAAACTTTTGCCCATTTTATTTTTTCACAAATTTTATAAAAATTTCGGCAGAGTGCCGTCTGTATTTTGAGAAAACAGTTCTTCAAATACCTGAGAAAAACACTTCCAATAAATTTTTCCACAACTCGCAACCCAAATCAACACAAAATTCTCAAATCAAACTACTTCAAAATAATTCCACAATTTAATCCAAGTTTGTCATCTCAAAATATATCATTATTTCATTCAAGAAAGCTAATTTACATTCACAAGTTTAATTTACAGAGATAAAATACAAAAATAATATTATTACAATTTATTATACAACTATTCAACTTTACATTGATACATAAAACATTACAATATTTACATCAATTAACTACAAGGGTATAAATAAATACCCATACAAAAGTGATCACAGAAGTTCTTGCCGATCCAGCAGCTCACTCTGCTGCTTTTTCCTTGCCCTTATCTGCAATAGCAAAATAAGCTATCGCTGAGTAAAAAAATACTCATTAGTGTACAATAAAAATTGAAATGCAATACATAAAACATTCCTTGACAAATTCACAACTTGAATATTTCATAATCACATTTCACAATTTATCAAAAATCATTATAGCACAATTTTGGTCAAATAATTTAATAAACAAAGTGTTGCCAATTCATACACAACTTAAGCCATGACACAAAATTTTCGATCAATGCCGTATTATACACCACGACAAAGCAATCTACAACCCTATTAATCGAAATCAATGAGGGAGGTGGCTAGCTAGCTAATGAGTACTCATCCGATCTATAACCTCAACTGGTAAACCAGAGAGGGAGGAAAATAATCGATCTCAATCCCATAAATGGAGGAGGAATAATAAGGCACTGTCATGCTAAGTGTGAATCAGAAATCCATTTCAAACATTTTATTCAAATATTGCATGCAAAAATCAAATCAATTTCCAAAGTTACAATTTCATCACAAAGTGGCAACACAAAAATTCTTAAACTCATAATGCATACTAAATCAATTTTTCAAGGATTAAATGCTGAAATAGGGTTTATTATGCATAAACCTGACGTGAGTCGCCTCTAGGCCTTGACTCAGTCTCTCAGACTTTTCGAGTTTTTTTCAGCTGAAACACAAAATTTATAGTGTCTCAGTATCTTTACTTCATAACAATTCCAATAACTAATTCCAATATGTTTACACTTACATTCTTGCAAATTTCATGTTGAGAATACTATTCATGGTACTATTTAAGTCAAAATATTGACTTTCTTATACTTAAAAGGTATGGGAACTCCAACTATACTCACATACCACATTTTGGTCACCAATTTTGTTGGTTTTGGTTGTTTTCCCAAAACTTATGTCTTTTAGGCAAAATTGCAAATTTTCAGTTTTGGTATCTTATGTTGCACTATTCCATTGGTCATTTTGCTATTAGAATTGGGCTACGGTTTCTTCATAGAAATTGTTCCTTATTGTCTTAAATTTATTTCCCTTTTTGAATCACTCCATTTGGAGTTTCATAGCTCAAGTTATAGCTATTTGAATCATGGCTGCCGGATTAGACTTAACCCAAATTTCTTGGCACCAAACTGACTCTGGCAGTTTTAGGTCACCAAATTTGGGTGGCTAAATGACTTGGTTAAGGGCATAATTTGAGTTTTTATTCTTCATGAAAGTTTTAGCTTTATATCTCAACTTTCTA
This sequence comes from Hevea brasiliensis, assembly GCF_030052815.1. Taxonomy (NCBI): domain Eukaryota; kingdom Viridiplantae; phylum Streptophyta; class Magnoliopsida; order Malpighiales; family Euphorbiaceae; genus Hevea; species Hevea brasiliensis. The sequence continues at coordinate 33,921,201 of NC_079503.1, forward strand.
CTGGTAAAATTTCATGTCATTTAGAGTAGCCTAGCCCAAGTTATGGCCAAATGAACAAACACTATTCATTTGGTCATTTTTGTATAGGTCAGATTGCCTAATCTAGATTTGGTCAATTTGTTCACTAGGTTTTGGTCACTTTTTGGGCATAATTGCTAAATGAAAAATGTTCCATTTTGTGTCTATTTTCATTCCCAATTGGCCTTACACCAATTGGACTTGTAAATTTTCAGTTTTGGTCCTTGAAAGGGACCTTGGTCCTGCTGCCTGCAGCATGACCCTAAGCAATCCGAATTTGCATTTGGTTGCAACACTTCTAACGTACTCCAATTGGTCACAAATGACCATTTCTCACCTCAAACCAAGTCCAACACACCATTTAACACATTTTCACATTTTTGTCTCCAAAACCCTAGATGCCAAAACCCTAGTTCATGCCATTGATTAATTCCTTAATCAAATCATTACACTAATCACATATTCAACCTTATTTAAGCTCTAATTCATGTTTAGTTTAACTAAACACTATCAAATCTAACACCCTATCAAGTTGGCCGAATTCACATATGGTCCCTCAACAAAAATTTTATTTTCATTTAAAGTTTATTTCTAAGTTCAATAAGTTAAAAATGCAAGAATCAAACTAAAAGTGTTAAGTTTGCTTACTAGCCTTACTTTGGATTTCCAAAACGTCAATTCCCTTCTTCTTTTCTTCTTTTTTTCTTGCTCAAGCTTCTTTTCAAGACTAAAAGACCAAGTTTAATTAAGGGAACTATGGGATTTATGGCTAGATCAAGTAGTTCTTCAAGCTCAAAATGACCTTTAATGGAGGAAAGTGAGGGTGAGGGAGAGAGAGGTGAGTGACGGCAATGAAGAAGATGACTTCTCTTTTTTTTTTTTTTCCTTTTTCTTTTCTTTTTTTTTATGTCTCTAGGAAGACCACAATTTATCTAAAATTTAATTTTTTAATTATAATATTTATGGCATCATGCATGATGTCATGCGTTATGTCATCTCTTTTCACCTTTTTCATTTTCCTTTTTTTTTCCATTAGTTCTTTAATTTAATTTCTGATTCTGAAATTTTCTTTTCTCTAATTTTATTTGATAGTTAGGTCATGAGTCAGCTCTCGGGGTTAATTGACCAAATTGCCCCTCACCGGTTCAACTCGGTTTGCAAATAATTTAATATTTCTTCCGACTCCCTGACCTAATTATTTGACTGGCTTAACAATTCTTTTTCGTGATTTTCTCTTTTGCACTGTGTTTACAATAGTCCTAAGGACCGCAGCATCACATTTTACTGTTTGAAATTTGAGTTTAAATTGACTTCGCAATCCTTCCCGAGAAAGTCACCAATCGCTGTGACTCTCGGCTCATTTGACTTCTTATGTTCTGTTTTTCTTATTTATACTTAACTAATTGGCAATTACTAATTGTCTGGGTTCAGGGCTTATCTAGTTGGCTTAAGTATGGTTCTAATCCCCTTAATTATCTAGACCGACACCGGTTATCAGAATAGTGAAATATACCAGACTATGTAAATATAGATGTTACACAACTCTTATTTTTCTTCATGAAGGAAACCATATCTCACTAGTGGGTGAGATACCCTGGTTGTTCTACAAGGAACAACTGTAGATGTTATATCAATAGGTGTAGGTTAACTAGATGGATCTATATCTATCTGATCTGTTGGTTCGTTAGAATTCTCCAATTCTAACTCCATTTGCCTTCCTTTGCCAACTTCTTGAACAAACTGTTGTTCAAGAAATGTGGCATCTCTACTTATCACAACCTTTTATGATGTAAGAAATAAAAATAGTATCCAAAACTATCTTTTGGATATCCAACAAATCGACCCTTTTCTAATCTGGTTTCCAATTTATCAATGTTCAGCTTTCTCATATAAGCTAGACAACCCCAAATCTTAACATGCTTAAGACTTGGTTTTCTTCCATGCCATATCTCATAAGGTGTGGAAGAAACTAATTTTGATGGAATCCTATTCAGAATATACAAAGCTGATTCTAATGGAAATCCCCAAAAAGAGATTGGCATATCAGTATAGCTCATCATATTACGTACCATATCCAATAAGGTACGATTTTTCCTTTCAGATACACCATTCAGCTGTGGTGTTCCAGGAGGAGTCAGCTGGGAAACAATGCCATGCTCTCTCAAGTATTCATCAAATTCAGTACTCAAACATTCACCTCCACGATTTGATTGAAGAGCTTTAATACTCTTTCCTATTTGATTTTCTACTTCAGATTTAAATTCTTTGAACTTTTCAAGGGATTCATGTTTGTATTTCATCAAATACAAATACCCAAATCTTGATTTGTCATCGGTAAAAGTAATAAAGTAATAAAAACCACCTCTAGCCATTTCCTTAAATGGACCACATACATCACTATGTATGAGCTCCAAAATATTTTCAGCTCTTAGTTCTTATCTAATAAAGGGTGATCTAGTCATTTTGCCTTGAAGGCAAGATTCACAAGTTGGAGTAGGCTCAAAGCCCAATGAGGATAGAATCCCCATTTTCTCCAGTTTTGCAATCCTATCTTCTGCAACATGACCTAACCTTAAGTGCCAAATATATTTTGAACTTGAGTTGATTTTCACCATGGCATTGCATTCATTTAGATCACTTGCATTCATTTTGTGTTTGTCATTATTATCCAAATAATAAAGACCATCATTCATATAATCTGAACCAATATATTTATTTCCAAAATAAATATTACAAATATCATCTGTGAACTGAAATTCATAGCCATTTCTAGTCAAACTGGATATAGAAATGATTTTCTTAAAAGCATCAGGTACATATAAAATAGTATCCAAATATGTAAAAAGATTTAGATTTTATAGCAAAAGCTTCAATAGTTGAGCCATTGCCAATCCGGACTCTAACATCTTGAGAGCGCAAGCTGCTACTATTTGCTAGTTCCTGCATATCATAAGAAATGTGAGAACTGACACCAGTATCTAAAACCCAAGCTGTAGACGAACTATGAGTATCATCAGAATCTAAATAACAAGATATAGACATACCTTCCGAAGGTCTATCCTTCTTGCCTTCAGAGAACTAAGATACTTTGGGCAGTTTCTTTTCCAGTGCCCATCCTTCTGGCAGTGGAAACACTTTCCTTTGCCTCCATTAGCTTTAGTCTTCCCTTTATGTTTAGCTATTTTCTTGGAAGGAATAGGAATCTGAGGTTTCTTTTCCTTATTGCCCTTCTTCTTGTTGGACTTTCTAGTAGAAGAAGATGTAATCAAAGCTACCTCTTTTCCTTTATTGCCCGGCATATTCTTTTGGGCAATAATTAGAATATTGAGTAAACCAGCCAAGGTGCATTCATGTCTAGCCATATAGAAATTTGTCACAAAATTCCCAAAAGACTCAGGAAGGGACTGAAGGATCAAATTCATCTGCAATTGGAAATCCATGTTAAAGTCGAGATGTTCTAGCTGCTCAATCAGCTGAATCATCTTGTGGACATGATCCCCAACATTCTGTCCCTCAGACATCCTCATGAGAAATAGCTGTCTAGATATCTCATACCTAGTATTCCTGTTGTGCTCACCATATAACTCTTGTTGGTGAAGGAGGATCTTACTCGCACTCTGCATGTTCTCATGCTACTTCTGTAACTCATTACTCATGAAAACAAGCATGTAACATTTCGCTCTCATATCATGCTCCTTCCACTTGTCAAAAGTTTCATGTTCCTTTTGAGTGGCCACTAGAGGTAAGGAACCAGAAACATTTGAGTCTAGAATATATCCTATATGTTCAAGGTTCAGGACAAGTTTCAAATTTCTTAGCCAATCAGACAGATTAGGTCCTGTTAACCTATTGCGATCAAGTATTCTTGCAAGGATATTGGATGGTTGTGGTTGTTCTGTGCTCATTATTATCAGAAAATTAACTGTAGAAAATAACCAGATTAATTAGTAAATATATCATGTAATTAACCAAAATGATTATGGTCTTTTAATCAAATTGGTCCTCCCACTAACTTAGCGAATCCTACACTTCCAAAGTAAAAAATGGAAATCCTAGTTGAATGGATTTCTAGTGGGTGATTGAATTCTTATAATTCTATTGATCATCCTCAGGTACATCCATTATTGGAATTATAATAAACTATAAGTGAGCAACTCCTTGCCTATCACATCTCATGTGAGGTTCAATCCTTTACCTAGCCCCTAATGCTCAAAATCTCAGGTACATCCATTATTGACTTAACTTGCATAAGTTAAGTTGATCCCATTGAGCCAGTAATTATGCAAATAATTTAAATGTCCTCAGGTACATCCAATATTGGCCACCGAACCATTTACATATTTACAACATTTCATGCTTAACAATTATTCTTAAGAAAATCTCTTAAATTAATTACATCTCATGCAAGTATTTAAAATTTCTTAAAATAATTGCCTCAATGGAGAGCCTATGTTATAATTACTTTAATTATATCATTTCTAACTTAATCATTTGTTTGGAACATTTTATGGTCGTCCTAATTACTATTAAGGTCTTACTTTGCACATTATCCAATTAGCATGCATATATCATATACTTGCATACATTCCCATACATCTCATGCATTCATGGATAATAAAATAAATATGGTATGATCATGGACTTTTCTAAGGGATTCAATTCTGAGCCACCAAGAATTGAATCAAGGCATTCTTAGGTGCATTTCATTCATTCATTTTACAAGAGTTGCTGAAGGAGTACATAATCAACACTTGATCTTAAATTCCTCCCACTGGTCCCACCAATGCTTTTGACCCCCTTGATCTTTTTGCAATCCAATTACATAGTAAACCTTGGCAAGGTGAATTTACAAGAACTAAATAAATAAAATTACAACCCAAATTTATTATAACCTTAATAATACATGCCCAAAAATAAATTAAAATTAATTAATTAATTTACAACCCAAAAAAAACATAAAAGAAATAAATCCAATCACATTGGTCTTTTATAATCCATGATCATCCATCATGCATATCACTATTTAACAATTAAATAAAACATACATACTTAAATTAAATTGAATATCTCATATTCAACTTAAAAATCTAAATTTTAATATGATTCAAACAAATTTAAAAATTCAGATTTGAATCTCATTCAAACAAATTTAAAAATTCTGATTTGAATCACATTCAAACAAATTTAAAAATTCAGATATGAATAACATTCAAACAAATTTAAAAAATTCATATTTGAATCATATTCAAACAACTTTAAAAATTTAGATTTGAATCATATTCAAACAGTTTTTAAAATTCATATTTGAATCACATTCAAACAACTTTAAAAATTCAGATCTGAATCAAAATTTAATTGTGTGATTAAAACTCTAATTAAACAATTTAATTAGACATAAAATGGACATATTTATGAGCATTAGATCATACAATAATTGCACAAGCATTGCCCAAAACCATGCGCACCATTATGAATGAACAAACCTTGCGTACACATGGACTCCAATCCAAGCCGTCACCTTTCTCTCATTGCAACCAGCAATGATCAATCATCTCATGATCAAATCACACAATTAAATCATATAATCAACAATCTAAATGGCAAATATAGTGGCTCTGATACCAATTGAAGGAGGGGAAGCATGAAAAACACAAGTTTATATCATTGAATTCAAAATTTTTTTCACCTAGGGTCACATGCATCATGCAAGATTCATTTTTATCTATTTGATTTCAATGACGAACAACATATTAAAACTCTTTTAATATGTTTTTTTGGATCTACATTTTCCATTTAAGATTTTAGAATTAATCAGATTAATTCATTAGAACCCTAGATTAGATCAAGAACAAGTGCACTAACCTTTTGATGTACTGCAGTGTGTTTGGCACCTTTGGGATGTGTCTTAGGACACCAGATTCTGTCCTTCTAGCTTGTCCATACTAAGATCACCTATAGTAGCCCTTGAACAGCTTCTAAAGCTTTTTCTATGAATTAGAAAATCAAGTTTTGCCTTTTGAGAGATTACAAATGTAAACAGGACACTAGAAACAATTTCTAGTATTTTTAATTCAAGAGATTGTTTGCTAATCTCTTTGAATTGATGAGAGATGAAGAAGAAAAGAAGGGAGAGTGTTCTTTAAGTGGCGGCACTAAGGAGTAAGTGGCAGCTTATATCTTTGTTCTTTCATCCTTACACTTATATAGCTAGGTCACCACTTAAAACCCTTGCCATATGTCACCCTCTGATTGGTTCTAGGTTTAATTGACCCAATCACATTATGCCAAACCTATATTTAATCTTAACTTTGATCATCTTACATGATTAAAAGACATTTGGCAAGCTTATGTGTAGTGCCATGTGTCACCATTTCATGGTGCCATATGTCACCCTGTGAAATGACCAAAATACCCCTGTGTCTTAATTTTGAGTTCTCAACCCAAAATAATTATTTATCTTCTTTTAATCAATTTATATCAAATATAAATTAATTAATTAATTTCTCATTAATTAAATTCATATTTAAACACTTTAAATATAAATTTAACTTATACTATACATCCAATAACCTATATTTGGTTTCAAGCCATGCTAGGGACTTTGCAATCTAATTGCAAACCAAACCTATTTAATTAATCAATTAAACTCTTTAATTAATTAATTAAATCATATTTAATTTGGTGATTACTTATGCATGTGTGTGACTTACTAGGCTCATCACTCATTGGCAAAGAGACATGATATCAACTCTTAATATCATCAGAACTCTTTCTTACCATAAATGATTTCTCTAAATCATTTTATGCACCTTATAGACCATGGTTAACACCTAGCATAGCATGCCATAACCACCCAATTAGTAATAAGGTTTACCTTAAATGAACCTATAATCATATGTTACCATGCACTGGAATATCTCTGTTATAAAATCTCAATTCGAGCTGGAGTCATGGTTTTTGTCAAACCCCATTTGGTATGAATATTATGTTCTCTTTTAATTCCAGTTCTTGATTAAAAAGATTTTCTCATCAGAAACCTTTTTCTGATTAAATATATCTGTCCTGGCTAGGAACTTGAAATATCAAGAACAATTAAATGAACATAGGATTTTATCCCTATTTACTAAGAGGAACAGATTCCATCTTGATTAACACCTACCTCCATATATAATTAGTAGGAGCCAACACATGCCCATATACCCATACACAATACAAATATGAAAGCAGTATCAAACTCAAACCACCTATATACAAGATAACTGTGCTATCTCTGGTCTAAAGATTATATGCACTGGTATGATTTATGACAATGCATTGACAAGAGTAAACTCCATATGCTTGTCATAAGTGTCACTGGTTCGGCATACTTATCATGTATAAGTGCCTATCATATTTGTTATATGGCATGAGACTCACCATTCCATCTTATTTATATCTCATATATATAACTTGGGAACAAACATGAATACAATCTTTCTGGATAAGTCATGTCTTTATTGTGAAGTATCCTCAATTGTGAACCTATTTATGATACTTTGTACTAGAAATACTGTCACTCATATTCTTAACAACTTAAGAATAGAATTTCTAAAAAAATATCAATGGACCTTTTCTATTGCACATAAATATATTATGTAAACGAAAAAGTGAAAATGCTTTTTATTAATAAATACATGTACATGATACATACTAAATAATATGCTCTAGGGCATACTACTAACACACTTCTATAGGGGGATGTATATGACTGGTGGAAAACCATTCCCCACAGTTTAGAGGAATCCCCAGTGCTAACATGGGACGACTTTCTCAGAGAGTTCAGAAAAAAATATGTCCCAGATGCCTATGTGGACCACAAGCTGCAAGAGTTCTTAAGCCCAAAGCAAAGGAGCAAAACAGTGGCAGAATATGAGAGAAACTTCTCTCGATTGAGTCATTATGCAGGAAGCCTGCTTACCACTCCTAGGATAGATGTAAACGTTTTGAGGCCGGGTTAAGGCCTAGTCTAGGAATGCAAGTTGTGGGGTTCTGACACCAAAATTTCTCAGAGCTAATATCGCAAGCCCTGGAACTAGAAAGAATTGAGAATGAAAAAACAATTAAAAAGGGTAGAGCAGAAAATGAGAAAATTAGAAAGACTACTGATCAAGTTCCTGATAGTGGGTTAGGAAAGAAAAAGCACTTTGGAGGATCTAGCTCACGCAAATCGGGTAGAGATAGATCTTCTGGACAGAAACCACCCCGATCGGATTAGCAAACTTAGTAGAAACCCAAAATGCGCTGTTAAATCGACTTTGTGAAACTTGTGGTAAACCACATAGCGGGATATTTTATAGAGCCATAGGAGCATGTTTTAATTATGGAGAGACTGGTCATTTTGCTAAGGATTGTATAAATCCACACCATTCTGGATCTTTTACTACATGAGAGGGATCAGTCCAAGTTTCTATTCCAAGGAGTTCACATCAGTTAGTAGAGGCAGAGGTTGAGGTAGGGGTAGTACACCTGGAAGTCAGAGTACTGTGAATCAGCCAGAACAAGGTGATGCTCTAGCTAGAGTATACACTATGCTGCAGAGGGAAGAGGCTGAGACTTCAGACATTGTTATTGGTACTTTCTCGAATTTTAACTAAGATATATATATATGTATGGTTTGACCCGGGATCTGCATACTTTTATGGTAGTGTCAGTATTGTTTGCCTTCCTATTGTTCCTCATATAAAAATAAATTTTGATATGTTAGTGACTAGTCTTTTTGGAATTAGTTGTGGAAGAGTTTGTTAGCGAAAGACATTTCTTAGAATACAATAAATTATTGAAAATTGATAGATAAAGGAATTGTGGAAGTAAAAAAATTGAACAGTTGGTTCAGATATAACAAAGAAATGTTACGAATATGAGTAAGATTATTAACTAGAATGGCTAGAGGACCAATGATTAGATAATTAATTCTAACATGACCTTAATGGTCATTCAATAAGGAAACATGAACCGAAATATTAGACAGAACAACAGTAAGAGAAGATTGGTGTTATACAAACAAATTAAATGTTGTATTAGATTATTAAAAGTCTTACACAAATTCAAAGGAAAGAAGATTATACGATCATATAGAAAGGAGAAAATAAACGTATGACTATTGTAAGATGGCTATTGGGTAAAATTTCACAGAAGAAATTTATTTTAAGGGGGGGGAGAATTATAACACCCCTATATTCGGTAGTGCGTTCTACTATTCCAGTGACCGGTGTCTATTTGGACAGCTAGAATACCTGGAACTACACTTAAATATTAGTGAGAAAGCATAAAATGATGACATAAATAATAATAAAATATAAGAAAAATTAAGGAAAAATAAAAGAGAGGAAATGAAACTCTCGAAATTAAATTTCAGGACATAATTAAAGGTTTATTGAAATGTAATTGACTCTAGAAATATCAAAGAAAAATTAATAAATTAGTATAAAAAAAATCGAGAAACTGATAAAAACCGGTGTTACTGAAAAATTGGAAATACAACCCACCTAAAGAGGGGCATTTTGGTCATTTGATACTAAGAGTTACCTTTTGACCTCAACGTCTATTAAAAATAAGTAGTATTACACTTTGAAAATGTCATGAAAAATTAAATTGTGGTCCATTATATTAATAGTAAAAGAAATGGTGATAAAATTGCAAATTTGGAAACTTGGATTAATTTAATACTTTAATCAAACATAGGCTCCACTAAGTGAGGTTAATGGACATTAAAATACAACATTTTATGGACATAATTCTTCATCTTCAACCTCTAAAAGAACCAGCCGAAACCACCCCATGGAAACTCCATGGCCGACCTCACTTCAACCACCATGCAACCATGTTCAAGCCCTCATTTCACCATAGTTTCTTCATTAAAGCTTGCACACACACCTTGGGTAGCATGTTGGGAGCAAAAAGAAGGAAATTTCATGAAGTTTGATCAAGCCCAAGTTGAGGTTAGTGCAAGTTTTTCATTCTTTGCTTCATTAAACTATGTTTTAAGGTTGAGATGAGTTGAATGGTGAAGAAATTTGAAGAAATGGTTGAGTTATGGGACTGTCCATTTTTGACAGCCATGGGAGGTGAGTTTGCTTGAATTTTTCCTACATGTAATTGATTGGAATTAGGATTGATTTGGTTAAATTGATGTATTAGCAACTTACTTCCCATGTATGTATATTGAGCACTTGAATTTAGGGGTTTGGAAAGTATATTTGAAAGCCTTGGCATATGGCCAATTTTGGCAGACTTGAATTTTATGGATTAATGTTTGATTTCATGAATTCAAATGATGAATTATGGTATTGATGGATTGAGGGCAGTATTGTCACACCCTACGCCTCCGTAAGATGTAACATGATCCTGTAGTATACCTAATGAATTACCAAATTTCGTCTACTGATAACCCATTAAATACACTACAAGGGATTTTAAACCTTTTCTTATTTCTTTTTACAGTGGTGAGCACTTTTGACAGGTGTTAAAAATTTTTTAATCGAAGTTAAATCACATATTAGGTCTAAAATAGCCATAAATTTTATAAAAATTTTGGCAGAGTGCCGTCTGTATTTGGAGCAAAACAACTCTTTAAAAACTTGTAGAAAATACTTCCAATTTATTTGTTTCAGTCCCAAACTCCAATATGGCTCAACACAAATCAATTTTCTCAAACATAAGTCAAACTCAATTCAACATCACTTTCAGTAGTTTCAAAAATAGAATGCAAAATGACTAAGTATTTCAAAGCTGAGATAAAAAAAATTATAGTACAACTGCTCAAAACCAAGTACAATATATATATACAGTGCACATACATTATAATAATATTCACAAGGAAGTGGTATACTCAATATACCCAGCAAAATCCCAAAAGTATAGCACAAGCAAATTTACTGCTACTTTCTCTGTCTGCACTGTGATAAAGAATGAAAAGCCATCGCTGAGTAAAATTTACTCAGTGGTGCACAATAACAATTTGAAATGCGGTATATAAAACATTTATCGATAATTCACAATTCAAATGATTCACAATTTCATGTAATAATTTTCAAAGCTCATATAACAAAAATTTGATCAAACAATTTAATAAACACAGTGTTGCCAATCAATAACATAACTTAGGTCATGACACAAACTTTTCCCAACATACCGTGTAGTACACCACGACAAGGCAAACTCACCCACTAATCGAAATCAATGAGAGAGGTGGCTAGCTAGTTAATGAGAACTCATCCATACTTACCTCAGACTGGCAAGTCAAAGAGGGAGAAATATAGTGTACCTATCAGAGCACTTGTAGGCGTTATTTATCGCCGTCCCAGCAAGCTACTGGGCGGAGAGTCACGCTTCGTCACAGTTCACGCCTGAGAGTTCCCAAGAATCGTAGGCGTTACGGATCGCCGTCCCTACTTTGCTCTGATACCACTAAACACATTTTATCTCAAAATTTCCATTTACAAAGTAGGCAACACAAGAATTCTCAAATAAAATTTTCAAAGCCAAAACAATAAAAAATTATTCATAACTCATTTCTCCAAATAAAATTTCTAGTTAAAGCAGTGAATATAAAAAGTATTATGTACAGACCTGGTTTGAGCCGCCTTTAGGCCTTGACTCAATGTTCCTTATCTTTTCAATATCCTTTTCAACTGAAACACACAATTTAAAGTGTTTCAATACTCAGTTAAATTGTTTCTAACAATAAAATCCAATATCTAAATTTTGTTAGTACTATTCCCTTCAATTTATTTCATTAGTCAACCTATAATGTTGACCTTTGATGCACTCTAAGTGAGTCAATTTTAATGTTCCCAATTTGTCACATTTTATAGTCTCTAAGTGTTGGTATATGTTACCAATTTCATTTTAAAGCTCATTGTATTTTATTGCCATTTTTTAGATTTTATGGCCAATGTTTACTGTTTATTGGACTGGGCTACAGTGTAAATTTAATAGATTTCTCTTCATTAAATTGTTTCCCATTGTGTCTTCTATGATTTCCTTTTTGAATCACTCCATTTGGAGTTGTATAGCTCAAGTTATGGTCAATTAACCATAACTAGGCCAGATCTAAAGTTTAGTTTCCTTTTTAGACATTTTAGGTTCTGAGTTTACTAATTTATTTGCACTGTTTGTAATTGTCACACCCTACCCCTCTGTAAGGCATAACATGATCCCGTAGTATACCTAATGAATTACCAACTCCGTCTACTGATAATCCATTAAATACACTACAAGGGATTTTAAAAACTTTTCTTACTTCTTTTACAGTGGTGAGCACTATTTACAGGTGTGAAAGACTTTTGTGAACTGAAGTGAAACAACTAACTCATTTGATTTATTTGGAATATCTGTAAAAATTTTGGCAAGGTGCCATTTGTATTTTGGACAAAACAGTTCTTCAGAAAACCTGTAAAAAACACTTCAATATATTTTCAAATCTCAACTCCAACATTTTTATCAACACAACACATTTCTCAAGTCAAATCCACAGTGATTTTCAAAGACTAAGATACAAAGATATAACACAATTTTTACAAGCCAAATAACTCATAATTATTTTACAACTTTACTCTACAACTTAAATTTACAACTGCTCAAAACCAAGAACAAAATATACATACAGTGAATATACATTACTGTACAAAATGCCACATGTGGTATACTCACTATACCCAAAAATCTCTCATTGGCGATACTAGCGACCTAGCTCGCCGCCTGTCTGTCTCTCTACCTGCGACAGCAATAAAAAGCTATCGCTGAGACAATGTCTCAGTGGTGCACAACATTTACCAAATACAAATTTTAAATCACAATTCATAAATCATATCAATAGTGGATACTTAAAACCATAGTTAAATTCAAGACAATAAATGTCAACAAGAATTTAAACTCCATTTGTTAATATCACAATAATTTTCAATAAGTCAGATCATGGTTGAATTCAATAGACAGTATATGTCAATAAGAGTTTAAATCAATTTCACAATCTCACAATACATAATAACACAATTCGATCAAATAACTGAAGAATACAGTGTTGCCAATCTATAACACAATTTAGGCCATGACACAATTTTTCCATATATGCCGTGTTGTACACCACGACAAGACATGCTCACCCCAATAATCGAAATCAATGAGGGAGGAAGCTAGCTATATAATGAGAACTCATCCATACTCACCTCAGACTGGGAAGTCAAAGAGGGAGGAATATAATCATACTCACCCCAGACTAATAAGTCAAAGAGGGAGGAATAATCACACTCACCCCATTAATGGAGGAGGAACATATTATCAGTGTCATGCCAATTGTGAGTCAAAACAATTCCAAACATTTTATTCAAATGATCCGTAAGAATCCAATAAATTTCCAAAGTTATAATTTCATTCACAAAATGGCAACACAATTCGTAATTCACTTCAATTTCCACAAATACATTTGACAGTGCTTTTCAATCAATAAGTATCCATCAAATACCATTCAAACAATTTTTCACATTTCAAACCATTCACAATGTTTTTCAATCAATAAGTGTCCACCAAACACATTTCCACAATTTAAAACAATGATATGCAAATAGTCAATATTTATTTCCATTGAAAATAATTCAAAAGAAACAGTTGTTGTGCACAAACCTCGATGATTGTCCCTCGATCCGACTCAGTGTTTCCTTCCTTTTCCCGAGTCTTTGGTAATCGAGAAACACAATTTGAAGTGTTTCAAGACTAATTTAAACTGTCTCTATCGATGGTGTTTGGTAAATAATGCAATGAACTCAATTATTCACTTAATCACCTAATATATCGACCCTCGCTATGCTTTTAGGTAAATTAGGTTTTAGTGTCGTTAATATGTCACATTTGATAGGGTTTTAGGTTTGGTATGTTTTACCAAAGTCATTTCCTTGCTTAGTGCATTTTAATGCAAATTCTTTGGATTCCGACACTGGTTTGACCTAACCGGACGATCTAGTTCCTCAGTTTTCGGTCTCGGTCAAAACTACAAACTTGTAGATTTAGGTCTTATGGACCGCGTGCAATTTTTCAGGTCAATCCGAGTTAAGTAGACCGAGTTTTGGTCATTACACTCTTGCTGGTCACATGGTACCATTTTAGGTCAATTTTAGGTCAAATTGGTCAATTCTGGTTCGGCCAGTTTTTGGACCCGAACTTGTGCAAGTTCTTTGACTTGCTTATGGTCATTTCTGGGCTTTGGTGTCTTCATAAGACTTGTAGGTATGGGTCTTAACTGTTCTTGGTTAAAATTTCAGGTCAATTGGACCTGGTTTGAGTGAGTTATGGCCTAAACACTCACTGCTGCCCAATTGGTCATTTTTCAGGTCCTAATTGCACCTAATCCGAATTGGTAATTTTTAGGTCACCTTGCAAGCAGAATTTTGGCATGGTTTCTCAATGAAAGTTGGCACATTTTGTGCCTAGTTTCACCTCAAATTGGTCTCATACCAATTGAGGTTACACATTTAAGGTTATAGGCTAAAATGTGTACTGCCCTCAATATGCTTTTCACACCCCATTCAAAACACATATTTACCTTGCAAAGTTTACTTCCATACCCTACCAAATCAGTTTTGGTACATTACCAAAAGCACTTTCTACTTTACATTAACATTATTTTGGGTAGATTCCAATCAGCCTCAACACACCAATATCATTCACAATTATAATTTCTAAGTACTATTACAAACACACCTAACCATTACAAATTTTACACACACTTTACAAGATCAATCTACATACATATCATCAATCCTTCTAGGTTAATATTCTGCATACATTTCCTTCAATATATACCATTACTCAAGTGTCCCCAAGCTGCCACAAACCATTCTTCAACATCAAAGTGCCGTCCATTTTACAATTTCCCATCCAAGTGCATAAATCACCACATAAACATGAAATAATTCACTAGGTTACTAATTCATCATGATCAACACCATTTCTCATCAATTATATGCACAAATATCTCATCAAAAACGTGACTCATGGCTGTCCAAAATGAAAACAACAACAACCCTTCAAACTCAAAATTTTCTTTCACCAAACTAACACCCATAACATGAACATAAACTTTAACAAAGAAATTCTCAAAAATGCAAACTTACCTTTAATTGTAACTTGCTAAACCTTCATCAAACTTCTCAAAATTAGTATCAATATCTTCCTTGTGATGTGTAGACAAAGTTTAATGAAGAACACTAAGAGGTTGGAGTTGAAAATGGAGACTTAAGAAAGCTTGCATGAAAAATGGCTATGGAGTTTCCTTCACTCTTCAATTCGGCAATTTGAATGCAAATGAGGAAGATGACTTATTCAGCTGCATTTTAAGTGTACACATGTCCCACTATGTATTTAATTAATCCCCTTAGTGGTCCACTTAGTCACTTAATCATATAATAAAGTAATTATTCATTTATTCCACATTTAACCCATAATTTCCACTATTTATTTTAGGTACCACCAATTTAATTTTTCATTTTATTTTCTAAGTGTAATACTATTTATTTTTAATGGACATTTAGGTCAAAAGACACTTCGGGATGTCAAATGACCATAATGCCCCTGTTCGGGTGGCATTCCTAATTTTTCGGTATTACCGGGTTTTGTCTGTTTTTTGATTTCTCACTTTTCTTTGTACTAATTATTTAATTTTTCTTTGATATTTCTAATGATATTTATTCTTCAACAAGGGTCTATTTATGTCCCAAAAATGTTTTCCGTGGTTCCGTAGTCCAGTACTACCAACGGTCCACGCCGTGACTTTCCCAAAGGCGTCACCCATCGTTAGGTTTCCTACTGCTTAACTTGATCACATTTCTTTGCAATCATTTTTCCTTTGTTTTTCTTGTACTTTCTTTTCTTTTATTTCATTATTTTATGTCTCCTCACTCTCATTGAAGTGTGGTTCTAGGCATCCTAGCTGTCCGGACAACACTGGTCACTGGAGCAGCAGAACGCACTACCTAACTTAGGGGTGTTACAATTCTCCCCCCCTTAAATAAATTTCGTCCACGAAATTTTACCCAGTAATCATCTTACAATAGTCATACGTTTATTTTCTCCTTTCTATATGATCGTAAGACTTTTAACAATCTAATACAATGTTTACTTTGTTTGGATAACACCAATCTCCTCTTACTATTATGTTGTCTAATATTTCAGCTCACGTTCCTTCTTGAATGACCCTTGAGGTCATATTAGAATCATTCATCAGGCATTGGTCCTCTGACCATTCTAGTCCATAGTCTTCCTCACATTCAGAATATTTCTTTGTTACATGTGAATCAACTGTTCAAGTCTCTACTTCCATAACTCTTTTTATCTGTCAATGTTCTATAACTTACTTCCTTTTGTATTGAACTATAACCTTTCGATATTTTAACTTTTGAGTTTTAGATCCCTAAGTAGGATTTTCAAACTTATTTCTAACAATTAAATTCTGTCCTGGCATAACTATGCCAAAACAGATGCCGTTGGCAACTATTCTCATCTAGGTGTACTATCGGTTAGTACGTAGCTCTACACAATAATCTCAAGTTAGTACTGTAATCTGCAGCTTACAGTATAACATCAAGAACATTGCATAGTTACTACGATACATCCCAATAGATCAAACTTTGTTATCTTTTATTCTTTTTGAATTCACTGATATTCGAATCTTATTCTGATTACAATATCCATTAGCAATTTCTAACAGTAACCTCCTTGCCCTTATCAAGAGCAATTCCATTACTGCATCTTACTTTTACGTCCTCTTGCCTTACATTAAGTAGGCTCACTAATTAGCTTTATAATTTATGGTGTGTTAGAAAATACTTTTCGCCGATAAACTCTTTCAAAACTAATTTCACTTATTATCACAATCCTTATCTTAAGGGCTAATCACTAATGCGTCAAAATTTATTCCTCTGTAAACGAATAACAACAGAACATATAGTTCTAACACTAATGTAAAAATATGAAAATTCCAGGTCAAACAATACATATATATATCTCAGTTGCTAATTGAGAAAGTACCAGCAATGATGTCAAAAGTCTCAGTCTCTTTTCTGTCGTATAGCGTATACTCTCGTTGAAGGATCAGCCTGCTTTGGCTGATTCACGATGAGTCGACTTCTAGGTGTACTACCCTACCTCTACCTTTGCCTCTACTAATCGATGGTGAACTCTTTGGGGTAGAAACTTGGGTTGATCCCTTTGGTGTAGTAAATGATCCAGAACGACTGGATTTACACAATCCTTAGCAAAATGACCGTCTCTCCACAATTAAAGCATGCTCCTACGCTCTATAACATACCCCACTATGTGGTTTACCACAAGTTTCACAAAGTCGATCCGACAGCATTTCTGGTTTCTGTTGAGTTTGCTTATCGGATATAGGTGGTTTATGTCCAAAAGATCTATCTCTACCGGACTTCTTACTATCTCTGTCGTATCCCCCAAAGTTTTTCCTCTTTCCAGAGGGACCACTAGAACTCGCTCACTGACTTTCCTCTTTTTCGCCTTCTCTGATTTCTTTTTCTCAAGAGCCGCTTCAGATTCAATTCTTTCTAATTCTAGTGCTTGAGAAATAAGTTCAGAGAAGTTGTTATGTTTGAATCCGATCACTGGTAATCTGATACGAGGCTTCAAGCCGGTTTCAAACCTCTTACATCTCTCCTATTTGGTAGAAAGTAGACTTACTGCATAATGTCTTAGGCGGGAGAATTCCCTTTCATACTCGACCACCGATCCGCCTGTTTGGACTTAGGAATTCTTGCACGGTCTACATAAGCATCGGGGACATATTTTTGCCTGAATTCTCGAGGAAGTCATTCCATGTTAGCACTGCAGTTCTATCTGTGACACCCTTACCCGTACAAGATACCCAGTAAGTAATGCCACCGTGTACAAGCACACTCTAATATTTCTCAATTAATATAGAAATTGCTTTTGCACATAATTTATGAACTACAAATTATTTAAACCATTTATCAATAGTTTCATGCATTTAAGGTTCCTAAAAATTTTAAGAAAATCCATGAGTACCTGGCTAAAAATGGAGAAAACTGTTCTTCTAACTGTTAAAAACACTTCCAATACTTTTATTTCATCATCTCAAACTCCAATATCCCAAAATCTCAACAATATTTCTCAAACATTCATTATCAACACCAAATTCAATATCATGATTTCCACATTTCAATTTCCATTTTCATTCATCATTCACATGTGATGTTCGCATGTAAATCACAAGTAAACATCTACTTTTCCATTAACAAATACAATTTTCATAATTTACATATACATCAAAATATATTACATGAGATCTAATACATATGAGAAAATACAAATCTACTACAAAATATCAAAATGACAACCGACACTTAGTGCCCTACCGATGCAATCGCAGTAGTGAGGTGACACAGACATCGAAAGCGTAATCGGATGGACTCACCTATCTGTGGTCTACTGGGCTCACGATCGGGATCTCCAAGACTACGCATGGCAAAGCAACGCGCTAAGCAATAATGCTTAGTGGTGCAATAATATAATAGAAGAAAATAGCAAAAAAATAAATGTGTATGCAAAGTGTATGCTTTCTTTGTTTGATTTTGGTATATTCATTAATTCATTAACTTTGTTCACTTTTATTCATTTGGTTGCCCCAAGTAACCTACACTAGACGATCGATCTGGATAACGGGTAACCGCTGGGTACCTAGTACCTCGGGCCACACCATTGGTTGCATATGCATCTCCGGTGTGCAGGAGTAACTAACAAGTCGTAAATAATGTCGAGCACAAGGCCAAGTCTCAATGTAAAGTCGAATGGCTAAAAGCCATGAAATCACAGAATGGCATTGTTGCCATGTGCGATCGCTAACGGAACCCTATTGGCATGCCAAACTATCCAAACCAATCTTGTTAGGTATACTAGGGCATTTGAAACTCTTAAATTTGTCAATTTGTGAATTTCAACTTTTTTTAGTGTCACTATTCATCATTGGTCAACACAAATGTTGACTTTTAGAATAAAAATGTGTACATTGCCTTTGGCACTCCCAACATACCACATTTGGTGTTTAAAACTTGTTGGCATTAAGTGTTAATGCAATTTCAAAGTGTAACCCACACTAGCAGAAAATTTCAGTTTTGATGCCCTAACTTCACTGTTCCATTGGACACTGTTACTGTTGGAATTTGAAGAAATGTAAAACATGAAAGTTGTTCCTTATTTTGTCTAGTTGAATTTCCTTTTTGAATCACTCCATTTGGAGTTTTGTAGCTCAGATATGGCTCAAATACCCAAGCTGGCCGGATTTCAAATTCTGCAGATTTACCATATCTACAGTAACATGAACAGTGACTTGAGTCACTTGGTTGACTGGGTTCTGGCCATAATTTGGGGTAGGTTCCTTCATGAAAGTTGTTTGTCTATGTCTTAACTTGTTGCTGTAAAAATTTCAGACCAATTGACCAAATCTACAGTGAGTTATGGCCAAATGAACAGTTACTGTTCATTTGGTCAAATTCTGCAGAGGCAGTTTCAGGGTTCGGATTGGGGCCAAGTTTTGGTCCTCTTGCTTTGGTCTTTTGGGCATGGTTTCTTCAGCAAAAATGTGCCATTATAAGCCTAGTTTCATGTCCAATTGGCCAAAATTCAATTGGACTTACACAGCCCAAGTTATGGCTGTGCAAAGGGACTGAAATTTCAGTCCCTATGCTGCTGTCCATAGGGCAGATTTCACCTCACTTTGCCATAGCATTTTTCAGTCCCATTTATGGTCAACATATCTAAAATGGTCACTAATTGACCATTACAATGTGCCCTAACAATTTCCTAAGCCAATTCACATTTTCACCCTTCCAAACCCTAATATCCAACTAAATTTACTCATGAACTTAATTAACATACTTAGTTTAATGTCCATGTGTTTTAATACTTTAACCATCATTTCTAGCCACTTTAAATTTATCAAAACAATCAACCTCATACTTCCATAGGGCTGCTGAAAATTTAAAGTACCATAACTCATGTAATTTACTTCAATTCTTTAAAATTTCTTAGCTCAAATGATATTCTAACTAAGATTAAAAGAAGGAGAATGAAGTTTGTAGCACTAACCTCACTTAGGGCAGATTTTTCCCACCTCTAAACTTCACTTTCCTTCACTTTCAAGGCTGCCCAAAGGTTGTTTAAGGTGTGGAGTAAAATTTTAATGAAGAGAGGTTAGGGTTTTGTGGTGAAACAAGGGAGAAATTAAGCTTGAGAAGTGAGGTTTAATGGAGTTTGAGAGAGGGAGAGAGGTTCTCGTTTTGGCTGCACTAAGGAGAGAAGGATGGCTGCTGAAATTTTGTTGAATTTGGTCTTCTCTTATCTCTTTTAATGGTTAGTCAAACAATGGCTTAAGTGTGATTGGTCCAACTTTTTAAATGATGTCATTTTTGCCTTATTTTTGCATTTTCTTTTCTTTTCTTCCACTACTCATTTCAATTTTCATTTCTAGTAATATTTCTTCATATTTGATGTCATATTAATTATTTACTCAACTGGGCAAGTCGGCCAAAAATCACCTCGGAAGGCGAAATGACCAAAATGCCCTCCGTTTGGCTTAACGGGTCAAAATTGTCTGTACCGATTGAAAAATTTTCTAAGTATTTTCTTGGCATTCTAATGCCATGGGAACCTCAATAACCCTTCTCTGGAGTCCCAAAAATTATTTTATAATTTTTCCCAGTCTAGGGCTCCTCGTTGCAGAATCGCAACTTCCCTCCTGATTACCCATCGCTTGGGCACAGCTGCGTTTGACTTCAGTTGTATTTTATTTCTAAAATTTTTACTAATTTTTTCTTATTAATTTTTGAGTTAATTAGGGTTCCTTACTTTAGTTTAAATATTTTTCGGACGTTCTAGGTATGGGACCGACACCGATCAGGAGCAGTAGAATGTAAGGTGTGGTTACCGGTAGGTTGTTACTACTCTTGCCCTCTAATTTAAATTTCGTCCTCGAAATTTACGTCCATGCAAACAGTTGAGGGAACTGTTGCCTCATCGTTCTTCACTTTCCCAAGTTGCCTCCTCGGAGTTGTGGTGCCTCCAAAGCACTTTCACGATGGAATCTGTTTGTTCCTCAACTCTTTCACTTCGAGCCAAGATTCGTAGAGGTTCTTCTTCATATGTCAAATCGGTTGTATTTCAATTTCTTCTCTGGAGATGACATGTGAAGGGTCCGAGCGGTATCTTACGAGCATGGATACATGGAACACATTGTGGATCTTGTCCACTCTGGTGGTAAAGCTAGCCTATAGGCCACTTTGGACCCACACGTTCAAAGACTTCATATGGGCAAAAGAACCTAGGGCTCAACTTACCTTTTATTCCAAACCTCAATACCTTCTTCCATGGAGACACCTTGAGGACCACTTTGTCGCCCATCCCATATTCTATATCTTTTCTCTTGGTCGGCATAAGATTTACATGCATGCGAGGCAACCTTGATTAGCTTTGATCAATTTTAACTTGTCCTCAGTCTGTTTCACCAGGTCTGGCCCTACCAGTTTGTCTTCGCCCAATTGAGTCTAGCACACTGGAGTTCTACATTTTCTCCCATACAGTGCTTCATATGGGGCCATTTGGATGCTAGCGTGATAGCTATTGTTGTATCACAGTGCGCGGTGGGAGGTATCTATCCCAACTTCCCTCAAACTCAATGACACAACTCCTCAAAGATATCCTCAAGGACGACAAATATTTCATGTTATTGTTATCATTTCAATTCAATATTTGTATCAATTTCGTGGGTTTCAATTGTTTACGGATTACTCTTTACGATTGCCCATCCGTCGAGGATGGAAAGTCATCTTTGAAATGGAGTTGTGTACCCAAGGATTCATGCAATTTCTTCCAAAATCTTGATGTAAACCTTGGGTCTCGATCAGATATAATGGAAAGTGGGATTCCATGCAGTCTAACTATCTCACTGATATACAATTCTGCTAACCTCTCTAGTGAGTAGTCAGTCCTAACTGGCAGAAAGTGTGCTGACTTTGTCAATCTATCCACTATTACCCATGCTGCATCATGTTTCCTCTGGGTGAGAGGCAGACCACTTACAAAATCCATGGTGACCGATCCCATTTCCATTCGGTATGCGTATGTCAGTAGCAATCTGATGGAACTTGATGTTCTGCCTTGACTTGCTGACATGTCAAGCATTTAGTCACATAGTCACCGATATCTCTCTTCATACCAGGCCACCAATACTGAAGCTTCAAGTCGTGATACATCTTTGTACTTCCTGGGTGCATAGCATATACACTAGTGTGTGCCTCTTTTAGAATACTAGCTTTCAATTCCCCATCATCTGGTACACACAGTCTTCCTTTGTAAATCTGGACACCCATCTGCTTTCACCCCATAGTCGATTGCTTTTCCCTCCGAGATCTTGCTCATAATAGCGATAACTTTTCATCTGTCTTTTGCCCATCTAGTATCTGTATGTGAGTTTGGCCTCACTTGCAACTCAGCCAAAATAGCTCCATCTCGAATCAAAGATAGATGGGCATTCAATGATCTCAAGGCTGTCATGGATTTTCTGCTCAAAGCATCAGCAACTACATTTGCCTTCCCAGGATGGTAGTCAATTACACAGTCATAATCCTTCAGGAACTCAATCCATCGCCTCTGTCTAAGGTTGAGCTCCTACGGGTTGGCAAATATTTTAGGCTCTTGTGGTGCGTGTAAATGTAGCACTTTTCACCATACAAATAATGCCTCCATATCTTGGTCACGAAGATAATTGCTGCAAGCTCTAGATCATGGGTAGGGTAGTTACATTCATGTGGCCTTAGGTATGCGGAAGCATAGGCGATCACTTTCCTCTCTTGCATCAACACACACCCTAACCCATTATGAGAGGCATCACCAGTAAACCACAAAATCCTTCACGACCTTTGGTGTGTGCTGCGGTGCCTCTGTCAACATAGCCTTTAACTTCTCAAAGCTGTGCGGCACTTGTCATTCCAGTCCGTCGACATTCTTGTGTAACAACTTGGTCATTGGAGCGGCTATTAGGGAAAATCCTTCACAAATCTTACGTAATACCCACTAGCCCCAAGAAGCTTCGACCTCGGTTGTGTTTCGGGAGGCTTCCATTCCATCATCGCTTCTATTTTCTTGGGATCCACCTAATCCCATCGGTGACACTATGTGTCCAAGGAATGCAATTTCATTCACCAAAAGTCACACTTGGACAACTTAGCATCTGACTTCTTTTCTTTCGGGGTTTGCAGAACAATCCTCAAATGCTCATCATGTTCTTCCTCGGTCTTGGAATACACCAAAATATCATCAATAAAGACCACTACGAACCGATCTAAGTGTGGATGGAAGATACGGTTCATAAGGTCCATGAATGCATGGTGCATTTGTTAGGCCAAAGGGCATCACTAGAAACTCATAATGCCCATATCGGGTCTGAATGCGATCTTTGGCACATCTGCATCCTTCACCCTCAATCGATGATACGATCGAGATCAATCTTGGAAAATACTTACGCTCCCTTCAACCGATCAAACAGATCATCAATTCTAGGCAACGGATATTTGTTCTTCACGGTCACTTTGTTTAAGCGTCAGAATCGATGCATAGTCTCAAAGTCCCATCCTTCTTTTTCACAAGCGACCTTGGAGCTCCCACGGTGACACATTTGGGGCGTATGAACCCCTTATCAAGCAACTCTTGCAACTGAGTTTTCAACTCCCTCAACTCAGTGGGTGCCATCCTATAAGGAGCAATGGAAATGGGTGCTGTACCCGCAGTGTCTCAATGGCAAATTCGACTTCCCTTTCTGGTGGCAAACCAGGCAACTCTTCAGAAATACCTGCAGGAAGTCTCTCCTTTGTGGGTATGTCACTCAAGTTTGGCTTAGCCTAGTATCCACCACATGTGCTAGGTAGGCTTCACGACCTTTCTCATTATTCTTCTTGCAACTGTGGCTGAGATGACATTGGACAGGAAATCTGTCCTTTCCCCCACAACTGTGATCTCATTACCCTCTGAAGTTTTTAGAGAAATTCTCTTCAATTTGCAATCAACTATTGCCTGATGACGTGACAACCAATCCATTCCCAATATCATGTCAAACTCATGGAAGGGCAACTCAATTAGGTGCGCCAAGAATTCATACCTGAATCCTCAACGGGCAACCCTTGTATACTTTGTTCACTACCACACTGTGGCCCAATGGATTAGTGACCGAATGTCTTGGTCACTCTCTACCAATATCCCCTTTCTACGGATAGGTTGATGCAAATGTAAGAATGAGTGGATCTGGATCCACCAATGCATGCACAGGAGTATTGTAGAGGAGAACGTACCCGATGATGTCCGGGCATCTTGTTCCTCTGAGCTCTCAAGGCATAATTTACGGCGGGTGGTCCGTTATCGGCCTCTCTGGCGGCTCGGATGTAGGCCTCGAGATGGTCCCACGGCCAGTTTACGGACCTTCTACCCCTTGGTGGTGCAGGCAGTGCATCTACTTGTGTCGGAGCGGTGTAGTAGTTCTGCGTGGCGGTTCCTCGATTGATGTTCACGACCCACATCTCAAGCAAGCACCAGTCACTCTCCAACATTCCCCCTTGTGCCATTTCGGCGGTGTGGACACGCAGAAGATCTTTGGGCTGGTCCCTGAACCCCATCCTGGAGAGCGCCCCGATGGTGTGGGTGACCTCTCCTAGGGGTGAATCGTGGCTGGGCCTGAGGTGACCACGACCACGTGGCTGACCGAACTGCGTGCGGGAGGACCCTTAAACTTCTTCCCAAATCCGGGGTGGAACTAGACGACTGGTCCCCTCTTCTCTTGTCTCTCCTTACAGTCCGCTCATTGATTCTCACTTTTTCAACCCTTATTGCAGCTTCCACTAGCTTGCTAAATTCTGTGATTCCCAAGGCGGTGAGCTGTATCTTGATATTGTCATTCATCCCTCTTGAATCTCTTGCACCTTTCGGCCTCATTAGGGACTATCTCCCTTCCGTAGCGGCTTAATCGGACGAATTCTTTCTCATACTCACCACGACAATTGTCTCGCCTCGGGTTAATAAATTCCCTTCTTCTCTCTTCCGGTATCTGATACCCACATATTTCTTCTTGAACTCGAGAGAGGAAGAAGTCCCAAATTCTGACTTGGCTGCACTTCACTGACACGATGTCCCACCATCCGTAGGCATCGTCTTGTAACAAGGATATAGCGGCTTCTAAGTTACGCCTGGGTGCGAGTGGAGTTGTTTTAAGACTCTGCCTGTTCGGTTCAACCAATTCTGGCTGCATGAGTCATCTTCTCTCTTGCCATAGAAGTCCACGACTCCAAATTTTCTTAACCTTTCCAGTGTGATTTACTGTGGAGGTGGTGGTGGTGGTGGTGGTCTTGGCATTACCCGACCATCTGTCTAAAGAAGTCGGCCATTTGTTGGAACATGGCTGTGGAGGTGGCGAGCAGCTCGCTTGAGTGGCGGAGCGATTCTCTCATGCCTCCGGTCTCACCGCTGCAGTGGAGCATGACTCTCCACTTCCTCCTCAACGGCTCTCTGAGAGGAAGGATCCATATCCTATTCAAAATAAGAAAGATAAACAGATCTGCATTAGTGTCACCTCGACTCTTACAAATGCAATGCATGGTATGGACTCAATCTAGGCCCAGAAACGCCTAAACCGTGCTCTGATACCACTAAATGTGACACCCCTTACCCGTGTACAGTATACCCGAGTAAGTAATGCCACCTGGTGTACCGGCACACTCTAATATTTCTCAATTAATTTAGAAAATGCTTTTGCACATAATTTATGAAATACAAATTACTTAAACCATTTATCAAAAGTATCATGCATTTAAGGTTCCGAAAAATTTTAAGAAAATCCGGCGGAGTACCGGCTAAAAATGGAGAAAACGTTCTTGAACTGTTAAAAACACTTCCAATACTTTTATTTCATCATCTCAAACTCCAATATCCCAAAATCTCAACAATATTTCTCAAACATTCATTATCAACACCAAATTCAATATCATGATTTCCACATTTCAATTTCCATTTTCATTCATCATTCACATGTGATGTTCGCATGTAAATCACAAGTAAACATCTACTTTTCCATTAACAAATACAATTTTCATAATTTACATATACATCAAAATATATTACATGAGATCAAATACATATGAGAAAATACAAATCTACTACAAAATATCAAAATGACAAACTGACACCTAGTGCCCTACCGATGCACTGCAGGTAGTGAGGTGACACAGACATCGAGCGTATCGGATGGACTCACCCGATCTGTGGTCTCACTGGGCTCACGATCGGGATCTCCAGTACCTACGCGTGGCAAAGCAACGCGCTAAGCAATAATGCTTAGTGGTGCAATAATATAATAGAAGAAAATAGCAAAAAAATAAATGTGTATGCAAAGTGTATGCTTTCTTTGTTTGATTTTGGTATATTCATTAATTCATTAACTTTGTTCACTTTTATTCATTTGGTTGCCCCAAGTAACCTACACTAGACGACTGGATGGATAACGGGTAACCGCCTTTGGGTACCTAGTACCTCGGGCCGTCACACCATTGGTTGCATATGCATCTCCGGTGTGCATGAGCGACTAACAACAATGTAAATAATGTCGAGCACAAGGCCAAGTCTCAATGTAAAGTCGAATGGCTAAAAGCCATGAAATCACAGAATGGCATTGTTGCCATGTGCAGTACTGCTAACGGAACCCTATTGGCATGCCAAACTATCCAAACCAATCTTGTTAGGTATACTAGGGCATTTGAAACTCTTAAATTTGTCAATTTGTGAATTTCAACTTTTTTTTAGTGTCACTATTCATCATTGGTCAACAAAAATGTTGACTTTTAGAATAAAAATGTGTACATTGCCTTTGGCACTCCCAACATACCACATTTGGTGTTTAAAACTTGTTGGCATTAAGTGTTAATGCAATTTCAAAGTGTAACCCACACTAGCAGAAAATTTCAGTTTTGATGCCCTAACTTCACTGTTCCATTGGACACTGTTACTGTTGGAATTTGAAGAAATGTAAAACATGAAAGTTGTTCCTTATTTTGTCTAGTTGAATTTCCTTTTTTGAATCACTCCATTTGGAGTTTTGTAGCTCCAGATATGGCTCAAAAACCCAAGCTGGCCGGATTTCAAATTCTGCAGATTTACCATATCTACAGTAACATGAACAGTGACTTGAGTCACTTGGTTGACTGGGTTCTGGCCATAATTTGGGGTAGGTTCCTTCATGAAAGTTGTTTGTCTATGTCTTAAATTGTTGCTGTAAAAATTTCAGACCAATTGACCAAATATACAGTGAGTTATGGCCAAATGAACAGTTACTGTTCATTTGGTCAAATTCTGCAGAGGCAGTTTCAGGGTTCCGGATTGGGGCCAAGTTTTGGTCCTCTTGCTTTGGTCTTTTGGGCATGGTTTCTTCAGAAAAAATGTGCCATTATAAGCCTAGTTTCATGTCCAATTGGCCAAAATTCAATTGGACTTACACAGCCCAAGTTATGGCTGTGCAAAGGGACTGAAATTTCAGTCCCTATGCTGCTGTCCATAGGGCAGATTTCACCTCACTTTGCCATAGCATTTTTCAGTCCCATTTATGGTCAACATATCTAAAATGGTCACTAATTGACCATTACAATGTGCCCTAACAATTTCCTAAGCCAATTCACATTTTCACCCTTCCAAACCCTAATATCCAACTAAATTTACTCATGAACTTAATTAACATACTTAGTTTAATGTCCATGTGTTTTAATACTTTAACCATCATTTCTAGCCACTTTAAATTTATCAAAACAATCAACCTCATACTTCCATAGGGCTGCTGAAAATTTAAAGTACCATAACTCATGTAATTTACTTCAATTCTTTAAAATTTCTTAGCTCAAATGATATTCTAACTAAGATTAAAAGAAGGAGAATGAAGTTTGTAGCACTAACCTCACTTAGGGCAGATTTTTCCCACCTCTAAACTTCACTTTCCTTCACTTTCAAGGCTGCCAAAAGGTTGTTTAAGGTGTGGAGTAAAATTTTAATGAAGAGAGGTTAGGGTTTTGTGGTGAAACAAGGGAGAAATTAAGCTTGAGAAGTGAGGTTTAATGGAGTTTGAGAGAGGAGAGAGGTTCACGTTTTGGCTGCACTAAGGAGAGAAGGATGGCTGCTGAAATTTTGTTGAATTTGGTCTTCTCTTATCTCTTTTAATGGTTAGTCAAACAATGGCTTAAGTGTGATTGGTCCAACTTTTTAAATGATGTCATTTTTGCCTTATTTTTGCATTTTCTTTTCTTTTCTTCCACTACTCATTTCAATTTTCATTTCTAGTAATATTTCTTCATATTTGATGTCATATTAATTATTTACTCAACTGGGCAAGTCGGCCAAAAATCACCTCGGAGGCGAAATGACCAAAATGCCCTCCGTTTGGCTTAACGGGTCAAAATTGTCTGTCTGGATTGAAAAATTTTTCTAAGTATTTTCTTGGCATTCTAATGCCATGGGAACCTCAATTACCCTTCTCTGGAGTCCCAAAAATTATTTTATAATTTTTCCCCGTCTAGGGCTCCTCGTTAGAACGCAACTTCCCTCCGATTACCCATCGCTTGGGCAGGCTCGTTTGACTTCGATTGTATTTTATTTCTAAAATTTTTACTAAATTTTTCTTATTAATATTTGAGTTAATTAGGGTTCCTAACTTTAGTTTAAATATTTTTCCGGACGTTCTAGTGTCAGGACCGACACCGATCACCGAATAAGAGAATGTACGAGTGGTTACCTGGGAGGGTGTTACACTATCGATCGTGGGGATGGTTTTCCACAGTCATAAGCATCCCCAGTAGCAAAGATACGAGTACTCAAATCTAAGCTCCTCTGTGCAATGCAGTTTCTTGAATACCCTATCCATCCTCTCTAACCATTGTTACGCCTCTAGAGGATCTATGTCCCCTTGAACTCTGTAGCCCCATACTTCATCAATTTGTCATATTGTCTAGCGTAAGATCGTGGTTGTACCACCGGTGTCTGTATTGGGACTTGAGTAGGCACATTACCATCCATTTGTTGGAACATTGCGCGTCTCTGAGTTGGCGAGCGTGCAGATCTGCAGTGATGCAGGTGGTGCTCTTGAACCACGACATTATGTAGGCATAGGGCATCCCCTTGCACCTCACCTCAATAGATTGATCGATGAACGATCACCCTCTTCCATAGTCAATGCGAGGATTTTAGATCTCTAAACCAATAACACAAGGAGATTTCCTCCGTTAGTGCATATTTATAATGTAATGTCTTGTATGTATCAAACAATGATATTGAGCGGTTATCTTGTGAAGAAAGAATATTCAAATGACAGTGAAAACAGAATTTAAAAACTTTGCTCGATACCACTAAAACATGTCACACCCTACCCCTCTGTAAGGCATAACATGATCCGTAGTATACCTAATGAATTACCAACTCCGTCATCGATAATCCATTAAATACACTACAAGGGATTTTAAAAACTTTTCTTACTTCTTTTACAGTGGTGAGCACTATTTACAGTGTGAAAGACTTTGGTGAATCAAGTGAAACAACTAACTCATTTGATTTATTTGGAATATCTGTAAAAATTTTGGCAAGGTGCCATTTGTATTTTGGACAAAGCAGTTCTTGAAGAAAACTGTAAAAAGCACTTCAATATATTTTCAAATCTCAACTCCAACATTTTTATCAACACAACACATTTCTCAAGTCAAATCCACGGTGATTTTCAAAGACTAAGATACAAAGATATAACACAATTTTTACAAGCCAAATAACTCATAATTATTTTACAACTTTCTTGTACAACTTAAATTTACAATCGCTCAAAACCAAGAACAAAATATACATACGGTGAATATACATTACTGATACAAAATGCCACATGTGGTATACTCACTATACCCAAAAATCTCTCATTGGCGATACTAGCGACCTAACTCTTTGCCTGTCTCTCTCTACTGCGGCGACAATAGAAAGCTATCACGAGACAATGTCTCGATGGTGCACAACATTTACCAAATACAAATTTTAAATCACAATTCATAAATCATATCAATAGTGGATACTTAAAACCATAGTTAAATTCAAGACAATAAATGTCAACAAGAATTTAAACTCCATTTGTTAATATCACAATAATTTTCAAGAAGTCAGATCATGGTTGAATTCAATGACAGTATATGTCAATAAGAGTTTAAATCAATTTCACAATCTCACAATACATAATAACACAATTCGATCAAATAATCAAGAATACAGTGTTGCCAATCTATAATACAATTTAGGCCATGACACAATTTTTTCCATATATGCCGTGTTGTACACCACGACAAGACATGCTCACCCCAATAATCGAAATCAATGAGGAGGAAGCTAGCTATATAATGAGAACTCATCCATACTCACCTCGGTGGGAAGTCAAAGAGGGAGGAATATAATCATACTCACCCGGACTAATAAGTCAAAGAGGGAGGAATAATCACACTCACCCCATTAATGGAGGAGGAACATATTATCGATGTCATGCCAATTGTGAGTCAAAACAATTCCAAACATTTTATTCAAATGATCCGTAAGGATCCAATAAATTTCCAAAGTTATAATTTCATTCACAAAATGGCAACACAATTCGTAATTCACTTCAATTTCCACAAAAACCATTTCTGATGCTTTTCAATCAATAAGTATCCATCAAATACCATTCAAACAATTTTTCACGATTTCAAACCATTCACAATGTTTTTCAATCAATAAGTGTCCACCAAACACATTTCCACAATTTAAAACAATGATATGCAAATAGTCAATATTTATTTCCATTGAAAATAATTCAAAAGAAACAGTTGTTGTGCACAAACCTCGATGTTGTCCCCTCGATCCGGACTCAGTCTTTCCTTCCCTTTTCACGAGTCTTTGGTAGCGAAACACAATTTGAAGTGTTTCAGTACTAATTTAAACTGTCTCTATCGATGGTGTTTGGTAAATAATGCACTGAACTCAATTATTCACTTAATCACCTAATATACCAACCCTCGTTGCGTTTTAGGTAAATTAGGTTTTAGTGTCGTTAATATGTCACATTTGATAGGGTTTTAGGTTTGGTATGTTTTACCAAAGTCATTTCCTTGCTTAGTGCATTTTAATGCAAATTGCTGGATTCCGGGACACTGGTTTGACCTAACCGGACGATCTAGTTCCCTTGGTTTTCGGGTCTCGGTCGAAACTACAAACTTGTAGATTTAGGTCTTATGGACCGCGGTGCAAAATTTCAGGTCAATCCGAGTTAAGTAGACCGAGTTATGGTCATTACACTCTTGCTGGTCAAATGGTACCATTTTAGGTCAATTTTAGGTCAAATTGGTCAATTCTGGTTCGGCCAGTTTTTGGACCCGAACTTGTGCAAGTTCTTTGACTTGCTTATGGTCATTTCTGGGCTTTGGTGTCTTCATAAGACTTGTAGGTATGGGTCTTAACTGTTCTTGGTTAAAATTTCAGGTCAATTGGACCTGGTTTGTGTGAGTTATGGCCTAAACACTCACTGCTGCCCAATTGGTCATTTTTCAGGTCCTAATTGCACCTAATCCGAATTGGTCATTTTTTTAGGTCACCTTGCAAGCAGAATTTTGGCATGGTTTCTCAATGAAAGTTGGCACATTTTGTGCCTAGTTTCACTTCAAATTGGTCTCATACCAATTGAGGTTACACATTTAAGGTTATAGGCTAAAATGTGTACTGCCCTCAATATGCTTTTCACACCCCATTCAGAACACATATTTACCTTGCAAAGTTTACTTCCATACCCTACCAAATCAGTTTTGGTACATTACCAAAAGCACTTTCTACTTTACATTAACATTATTTTGGGTAGATTCCAATCAGCCTCAACACACCAATATCATTCACAATTACAATTTCTAAGTACTATTACAAACACACCTAACCATTACAAATTTTACACACACTTTACAAGATCAATCTACATACATATCATCAATCCTTCTAGGTTAATATTCTGCATACATTTCCTTCAATATATACCATTACTCAAGTGTCCCCAAGCTGCCACAAACCATTCTTCAACATCAAAGTGCCGTCCATTTTACAATTTCCCATCCAAGTGCATAAATCACCACATAAACATGAAATAATTCACTAGGTTACTAATTCATCATGATCAACACCATTTCTCATCAATTATATGCACAAATATCTCATCAAAAACGTGACTCATGGCTGTCCAAAATGAAAACAACAATAACCCTTCAAACTCAAAATTTTCTTTCACCAAACTAACACCCATAACATGAACATAAACTTTAACAAAGAAATTCTCAAAAATGCAAACTTACCTTTAATTGTAACTTGCTAAACCTTCATCAAACTTCTCAAAATTAGTATCAATATCTTCCTTGTGATGTGTAGACAAAGTTTAATGAAGAACACTAAGAGGTTGGAGTTGAAAATGGAGACTTAAGAAAGCTTGCATGAAAAATGGCTATGGAGTTTCCTTCACTCTTCAATTCGGCAATTTGAATGCAAATGAGGAAGATGACTTATTCAGCTGCATTTTAAGTGTACACATGTCCCACTATGTATTTAATTAATCCCCTTAGTGGTCCACTTAGTCACTTAATCATATAATAAAGTAATTATTCATTTATTCCACATTTAACCCATAATTTCCACTATTTATTTTAGGTACCACCAATTTAATTTTTCATTTTATTTTCTAAGTGTAATACTATTTATTTTTAATGGACATTTAGGTCAAAAGACACTTGGGATGTCAAATGACCATAATGCCCTGCTCGGGTGGCATTCACGATTTTTAGGTATTCTGGGTTTTGTCTGTTTTTCGATTTCTCACTTTTCTTTGTACTAATTATTTAATTTTTCTTTGATATTTCTAATGATATTTATTCTTCAACAAGGGTCTATTTATGTCCCAAAAATATTTTCCGTGGTTCCCATGATCCGAGGGCGATCCAACGGTCCACGCCGTGACTTCCAGTCTGATCACCCATCGTTAGGTTTCCCGGCTCGTTTAACTTGATCACATTTCTTTGCAATCATTTTTCCTTTGTTTTTCTTGTACTTTCTTTTCTTTTATTTCATTATTTTATGTCTCCTCACTCTCATTGAAGTGTGGTTCTAGGCATCCTAGTTTGTCCAGGACAACACCGGTCACTGGAGCAGTGACGCACTCTAGAACTTAGGGGTGTTCTGAGAATCACATTGAGGTCTGGCATTCTTCATAAGTATTGTTGCCCTATATCTTAGGGACAACCAAAAATTTTACTTACCATTTTTCAAGTCTTATAGAATTCTTTGTAAATAAATTGTTAACTTGGACTCAAATGTCCTATATTGGCATGGTCCTCAATTAGGTCAATAGATTTGACCTTAAATTCTAACCTTATACATTTATAATTTGAAAAAGTTGTCTAAAACAATATTTTTGGCCTTTTTCTTAGTTTTTTAGATTGGTATGGCTCATTTAAATTGGACACTTCTAGTGAGAGATATGCTTATTTGAACTTTCTGGATTTTATGGTCAAATGTGCTAATTCCATATTTATTGTGCCAAATTAATCAAGTTAATTGGCCTAGTTCCCTTGATTTTTGGGTTTTGCTCAAATTACCAATATTGTAGACCCATGTCTTATTGAAATTTTGGGACTGATTTCATGTCATTTGGAGTTCTATGAACCAAGTTATGGTCATTTTACTAATGCTGGTCAAGTTGCACTTATATTGCAAAGTTTAGGTCATTTTTAGGTCAAAGTCAATTCGGCCAGTTTTTGTAACTCAAATTTGACAATCATTTTGACTTGCTTATGCTCATTTTTGGGTTTTGGTGTCCTCATAAGAGTTGTAGCTCTATGTCTAAGCTTTTCATGGTATAAATTTCAGGTCATTTGGACCTGTTTTTAGTGAGTTATGGCCAAAATACTGACTGCTATTCAAATGGTCAATTTTCAGGTTTGCAATGTCACCAATCCGTATTTGGTCAATTTTCATGTCACTTTTTGGATAGAATTTTGGCAACATTTCCACATGAAAGTTGGCCTATTTTGTGTCTAGTTTTTCCTCCAATTGGCCTCATACCAATTGGGGTCACAAATTTTCACTTATGGTTCAATTTACCTACTGCCTTCAACACACACAACCGGCACATAAAAGAACACTTCCAATGTTTAATCCTTCTTCTCCCAAACTACAATACAATATTCATAGCAATTCTAATCTCATTCATCAAGTCTCAAGTTGGTCAATTTGGGAAGAATACACGAGTGTTAAATACACATATTACTACTCTAACTCTCAAAATTAAATTCAACACAATATATACATGTATTAACTTAATTTTTACTACATACAATTCCACCACTACTTCACATATACTACCCTTAAACCATGATTACCATAATTCATCAATTTAATTCATGATATCAAGCATCAATTCATGCACTTCAAGTCTGCCAAAAATGGCAGTTTGCTAAGGTCTCCAAATTTCTTTCCAAAACCCCTAAATTCAATACTTACTTACACATACATGGGAATTAATTGGCTAGCACTTTAATTTAACTCCATCAACACTAATTCCCATCAATTTAATGTAAGAAAAATTCAAAGAACATGAGCTCCCATGGCAGCCAAAAATTGTACACATCAATAATCATCAAAACCTTCAAATTTCTTCACCATTCAACTCATCTCAACCTTAAAACAAACTTTAATGAAGCAAGGAATGAAAAACTAGCACTAACCTCAACTTGAGCTTCAAAATTCCATGGAATTTCCTTTCCTTTTTGCTGTCTATATGTTGCCCATGGTGTGTAGACAAACTTTAGTAAAGAAATATTGAAAGATGGAGGCTTGAATCAAGAGAGAGAGAGCTTGGTTGGGAAGTCCATGGAGGTTCTTCATGGAGTTGGTTTTGGCTGGATTTTGGAGAGGTTGAAGATGACTTCATTTGCTGTCCAAAGGCCTTTTATATGTCCACTTCGTGTGTAGTTAGTGCTCCACTAAGTGTAGTTTATAATTAATTAATTTCCAAGTTCCATAATTTGCCAATTTGCCACCAATTTCAACTATTTACATTATGTACTACAATTCTTATTTTTCATGACATTTTCAAAGTTTAATATCAATTATTTTTAATGGAAATTTAGGTCAAAAGTCCACTCTAGGTGTCAATTGACCAAAATGCCCCTCTTCGGGTCAAATTCAGACTTTTTCGATAACACCGATTTACTCCTTGTACCGCTGATTTCTTTAATTTTCGTTTTTCGTTTATACTAACTTACTAATTTTTTTCTTTGACATTTTCAATGTCAATTACACCTCAGTAGACCTTTAATTTGGTCCGAAAAATATTTTCCCAAGTTTTCTGCGGTCCAAGGCTAGTCAGCGGTCCTCGCCGTAATTTCCCGGTGCGGTCACCCATCGCTACGGGTTTGGCTCATTTAACTTAGTCACATTTTATCTCTTTTATTTTTCCTTAATTTTTCTCATTACATATTTCATTATTTTAAGTTTTCTCACTATCAATTAAGTGTAGTTCCAGACATTCCGACTTTCCGGGGTAGGCATTAGCCGTCGGAATAGTAGGACGTACGGACCACAAAAATGAGGATGTTACAACTCTTTTCCTCTAAAAAGGAATTTCGTCCTCGAAATTCATCGAATTTAAACAACTGAGCTTATCGTTATCTCATAATTCTATTCACTTTCCTATCATTGTTTTCTTTTGCCTTTATTATTTCTACTCATGAAAGTCTATTATTCATTAGTTCTCTAATTTCTCATATGGGAATCCTTACTGGTCCTTCAGTCTCTTTTACTAATTCCAGTTGTGTTAAATTACCCTTTTTCTAGGTATTCTGCATTTATCTCATACAAGACCTTATACCTTGGTATCTTCGTGCTTATTTAATAAATATCACTATACACAAACTCCACAATGGAAGGTATCTATTCTTGCTTCCAGAGGGAATAGCACTACAACTTCTAAATATATTTTCAAATACCTAAATCATTCTTTTCTGACAAAAATATCAAAATAATTATAAGACTCTATATCAATGTGTAGATAACTTTTCCCAACTCAGTTCAACGTACTGGTGTTCTGCACTTTTTCCCTTACAGTGTTTCATAGGGTGCCATTTGTATGCTAGCTTGACACTTATTATTGTATTCAAATTCTATTAGTGGGAGGTATCTGTCCCATCTCCCCTCGGATTCAATGGCACAAGTTCTCAGTATATTCTCGAGGGCTTATTACATTTCACAGGTTATTATTATCATTTCATTTCATTATTTACAGAAACTCAATGAGTTTCAGAATTTACCTGAATTACTTATTTCGACTGGCCATCCGTCTGAGGATGATAAGTCGTACTGATATCTCTAAACTTATAGCAATTACTGTGGTACAGGTAGTTCACATTATTGTAACCGAGTTACTGACTCCAGCTACCTTACAAGTGTAGTCTTTCGATAGGCTAGTTCTGAAGTTTTAAATTTCTGACTAAAATTTTCACATTTATTTCCCATAATAGTACTCTTTTCGGGCATAACAGTATTAATTTATAGATTACTTACAAATATTCTTATTTTATTGCACCACGAGGAAGCACGTAGCTCTACACAATAATCCCGTGTCGGTACTGTAATCTGCAGCTTACAATACAAACATCGAGAACATTACATAGTCACTACGTTATAACCTCATGGACTAGGTTTTCTAACATCTTATATATACACTTATTTCCTTCTCTGTCTTTTAAAGTCATATCAGTGGTCCCTTCAAGTAATTATTTAAATTTAAAACTCATTACTTATATTTATGCCCAAGTAACTTATCAAAGCACTTGCAGGCGTTACGTATTGCCATCCCTACAAGCCCCCTGATACCGATATTCATTGTCTTTTAAAATCATATCAACCATATATTGTCAATCCATGACTTTCCATGTAGGCAGTACTGCTATCTGTAATCCCTAATTGGTATACCAATCAATCCATACAATATGCACAAGCCTAGGTTTACTTTGAGCAATGAAGCATTATTAATTGTCTAACAAAATCTTCATGTCCATGTATTGTGGAAAAGGTGGGTCCCACATCACTATTTCATGTGATTTAGCATGTAGTGATAATGAAATTTTCATGTCAATGTACAGTGGGAAAGTGGGTCCCACATACATGTTTCAAGTAATCTAGTATATAGTGACTTAGTAGGGATAAGCTAATAATGCTTTTCAAGAACCTTTCTTTAGGTTTAGTTTCGAGATTTTAACTTTGCATATCACTTTGGACAGTTTGTGGCCACTGTTTGGCCCCATTTCCTAAAAAGAAATTGTTCTTTTATGTCTTGCCTTTATTTCCCAAATGACTATTCGAGCTTTGACTTATAGGTTTCTCCCTCTTCTCTATTTCACGTTGCCCTTGTGGGGTTGGGTTTGTACTACGGCTTGGGCTGACAGATTATCAGCCATTTGTTGAAAGAAAATGGCCATTTGCTGGGCCATTTGTGCAGTAATTTGTACAGGTGGGACTGATAAAGTCGGACTTCCGACTCTCTGAGGGGCTGGGGCCTCACCTTGTACTTTCGCTGTCACAGACTACTTTATTGTCCTATTCTTCTTTTTCATATCTTTTCACAAGATTTTCTATTCCTTAAACAAGCAACACAAGGAGATTTCTCTCCATTATATCATATTTATGATGTAATGTATTGTATGTATCAAACATTTGAGCAGTTGCATTTACCGATAAAAAGATTTCAAATTTACAGTTCAAAATTTACTTTAAAACCATTGCTCTGATACTACTAAATATGTCACACCCTACACCTCCGTAAGATGTAATATGATCCCGTAGTATACCTAATGAATTACCAATTGTCTACTGATAACCCATTAAATACACTACAAGGGATTTTAAACCTTTTCTTATTTCTTTTTACAGTGGTGAGCACTTTTGACAGGTGTTAAAAAAATTTTAATAGAAGTTAAATCACATATTAGGTCTGAAATAGCCACAAATTTTATAAAAATTTCAGCAGAGTGCCGTCTATTTTTGGAGCAAAACAGTTTTTCAAAAACCTGTAGAAAACACTTCCAATATATTTGTTTTAGTCCCTAACTCCAATATGGCTCAACATAAATCAATTTTCTCAAACATAAGTCAAACTCAATTCAACATCACTTTCAGTAGTTTCAAAAATAGAATGCAAAATGACTAAGTATTTCAAAGCTGAGATAAGAAAATTATAGTACAACTGCTCAAGGCCAATAATATTTACAAGGAAGTGGTATACTTAATAAACCCGGTAAAATCTCAAAAGTATAGCACAAGCAGCCTACTCTGCTACTTTATCTGTCTGTCTACCTGCGATAGCAATGAAAAAGCTATCGCTAAGTAAAATTTACTCAGTGGTGCACAATAAAAATTTAAAATGTGGTATATAAAACATTTATCGATAATTCACAATTCAAATGATTCACAATTTCATGTCACAATTTTCAAAGCTCATATAACACAAATTTGATCAAATAATTTAATAAACACAGTATTGCCAATCAATAACACAACTTAGGTCATGACACAAACTTTTTCGAACATGCTGTGTAGTACACCATGACAAGGAAAACTCACCCACTAATCGAAATAAATGAGGGAGGTGGCTAGCTAGCTAATGAGAACTCATCCATACTCACCTCAGACTGACAAGTCAAAAAGGGAGGAATATGGAGTACCTATCAGAGCACTTGCAGGAGTTACGTATCGCCATCCCTGCAAGCTCCTAGGCGAAGAGTCACACTTAGCCACAGTTCACGCATGAGAGTTCCCAAGAATCGTTGGCGTTGCGTTTCACCGTCCCTACTTTGCTCTGATACCACTAAACACATTTTATCTCAAAATTTCAATTTACAAAGTAGGCAACACAATAATTCTCAAATAAAATTCCCAAAGCCAAAACAATAAAAAATTATTCATAACTCATTTCTCCAAATAAAGTTTCTAGTAAAAGCAGTGAATATAAAAAGTATTCTGTACAGACCTGGTTTGAGTCGCCTCTAGGCCTTGACTCAATGTTCCTTATGCTTTTCAATATCCTTTTCAACTGAAACACACAATTTAAAGTGTTTCAGTACTCAGTTAAATTGTTCTTAACAATAAAATCCAATATCTAAATTTTCTTAGTATTATTCCCTTCAATTTATTTCATTAGTCAACCTATAATGTTGACCTTTGATGCACTCTAAGTGAGTCAATTTTAATGTTCCCAATTTGTCACATTTTATAGTCTCTAAGTGTTAGTATATGTTACCAATTTCATTTTAAAACTTATTGCATTTTATTGCCATTTTCCAAATTTCATGACCAATATTTACTAGCTATTGGACTAGGCTATAGTGTAAATTTAATAGATTTCTCTTCATTAAATTGTTTCTCATTGTGTTTTCTTTGATTTCTTTTTTGAATCACTCCATTTAGAGTTGTATAGCTCAAGTTATGGTCAATTAACCATAACTAGGTCAAATCTAAAGTTTAGTTTCCTTTCTATACATTTTCGGCTCTGAATTTACTAATTTATTTGGACTATTTGTAATCACATTGACGTCTAGCATTCCTCATAAGTATTGTTGCCCTATGTCTTAGGGACAACCAGAAATTTTGCTTACCATTTTTCAAGTCTTATAGAATTCTTTATAGACAAATTGTTAACTTGGACTCAAATGTCCTATATTGGCATGGTCCTCAATTAGGTCAATGGATTTGACCTTAAATTCTAATCTTATACATTTATAATTTGAGAAAGTTGTCTAAAACAATGTTTTAAGTCTCTTTCTTAGCTTTCTAGATTGGTATGGCTAATTTAAATTGGACACTTCTGGTGGGAGATATGCTTATTTGAATTTTTTGGATTTTATGGTCAAATGTGCTAATTCCAGATTTAGTGTGCCAACTTAATCAAGTTAATTGGCCTAGTTCCTTTGATTTTTGGGTTTTGGTCAAATTGCCAATATTGTAGATCTATGTCTTATTGAAATTTTGGGACTGATTTCATATCATTTGGAGTTCTATCGACCAAGTTATGGTCATTTTACTAATGCTGATCAAGTTGCACTTATATTGCAAAGTTTAGATCATTTTTAGGTCAAAGTCAATTCGGCCAGTTTTTGTAACCCAAATTTGACGATCATTTTGACTTGCTTATGGTCATTTCTAGGTTTTAGTGTCTTCATAAGAGTTGTATCTATATGTCTAAGCTTTCCATGGTATGAATTTCAGGTCATTTGGACCTGTTTTGAGTGAGTTATGGCCAAAATACTGACTACTGTTCAAATGGTCAATTTTCAGGTTTGCAATGTCACCAATCTGGATTTGGTCAATTTTCATGTCACTTTTTTGACATAATTTTGCCAACATTTCTACAAGAAAGTTGGCCTATTTTGTGTCTAGTTTTGCCTCCAATTGGCCTCATACCAATTGGGGTCACAAATTTTCACTTATGGTTCAATTTACCTACTGCCTTCAACACACACAACCCGCACATAAAAGAACACTTCCAATGTTTAATCCTTCTTCTCCCAAACTACAATACCATATTCATAGCACTTCTGATCTCATTCATCAAGTCTCAAGTTGGTCAATTTGGGCAGAATACACAAGTGTTCAATACACATATTAGTACCCTAATTCTCAAAATTAAATTCAACACAATATATACATGTATTCACTTAATTTTTACTACATAAAATTCCACCACTACTTCACATATACTACCCTTAAACCATAATTACCATAATTCATCAATTTAATTCATGATATCAAGCATCAATTCATGCACTTCAAGTCTGCCAAAAATGGCAGTTTGCTAAGGTCTCCAAATTTCTTTCCAAAACCCCTAAATTCAATACTTACTTACACATATGGGGAATTAATTGGCTAGCACTTCAATTTAACTCCATTAACACTAATTCCCATTAATTTAATGTAAGAAAAATTCAAAGAACATGAGCTCCCGTGACTTCCAAAAATTGTACACATCAGTAACTCATCAAAACCTTCAAATTTCTTCACCATTCAACTCATTTCAACCTTAAAATAAACTTTAATGAAGCAAGGAATGAAAAACTAGCACTAACCTCAACTTGAGCTTCACAAATCTATGGAATTTCCTCTCTTTTTTGCTGTCTATATGCTGCCCATGGTGTGTAGACAAACTTTAGTGAAGAAATGTTGAAAGATGGAGGCTTGAATCAAGAGAGAGAGAGCTTGGTTGGGACGTCCACGGAGGTTCTTCATGGAGTTGGATTTGGCTAGATTTTGGAGAGGTTGAAGATGACTTCATTTGCTGTCCAAAGGCCTTTTATATGTCCACTTCATGTGTAGTTAGTGCTCCACTAAGTGTAGTTTATAATTAATTAATTTTCAAGTTCTATAATCTGCCAATTTGCCACCAATTTCTACTATTTACATTATGTACTACAATTCTTATTTTTCATGACATTTTCAAAGATTAATATCACTTATTTTTAGTGGAAATTCAGGTTAAAAGTCCACTCTAGGTGTCAATTGACCAAAATGCCCCTCTTCGGGTCAAATTCAGACTTTTTCGGTAACACCGATTTACTCCTTGTACCGCTGATTTCTTTAATTTTCGTTTTTCGTTTATACCAACTTATTAATTTTTTATTTGACATTTCCAATATCAATTACAGCTTAGTAGACCTTTAATTAGGTCCCAAAAATATTTCCCCGAGTTCCCCGTGGTCCAAGGCTAGTCAACGGTCCTCGTCGTAACTTCCTGGTGCGGTCACCCATCGCTACGGGTTTGGCTCATTTAACTTAGTCACATTTTATCTCTTTTATTTTCCCTTAATTTTTCTCATTATTTATTTCATTATTTTATGTTTCCTCACTGTCAATTAAGTGTAGTTTCAGATATTCTGACTTTTCGGGGTAGGCATTAGCCGTCGAAATAGTAGGACGTACGACCACAAAAATGAGGATGTTACAAGTATATGGAAGTAATGGTTGAAATTGTATGTAGTAAAAGTAAGTGATTTCATGTATATGTGAATATGGAATCTAACTTTGAGAATTAAAATTGTAATATGTATATTGAAAATTTGTATATTCTATCCAAAATGACAATGTTGAGATATGATGAATGATGTTAGTGTCTTATAAATCCAGAAATTTGGTAAGGAAAGTTAGGGTGAAGCAAGTAGGATGTGTAATGATTGTGTATTTGATGAAGTGTATAAGGGCAGT
Organism: Hevea brasiliensis; assembly: GCF_030052815.1. Lineage (NCBI taxonomy): Eukaryota > Viridiplantae > Streptophyta > Magnoliopsida > Malpighiales > Euphorbiaceae > Hevea > Hevea brasiliensis. The sequence goes on from NC_079503.1 coordinate 33,963,633, forward strand.
ATACAATTGAGCTTATAATCTGATTTGTGTGACCCCAATTGGAATGAGGCCAATTCGAGGTAAAATTAGACTCAACATGGACCAACTTTCATGTAGAGAGCTTGCCAAAATTTTGTCCAGAAAAGGACCTCAAACTGACCTAATCCGAAATTGGTAACTTGGCAAACCCAGAATTTGACCATTTGAACAGTAATCAGTCTTTTGGCCATAACTCACTCAAAACAGGTCCAAATGACCTGAAATTTATACCGTTGGAAAGCTTAGACATAGGGCTACATCTTTTGTAGAGATCACCATACTCAAAATTGACCATAAGCAAGTCAAAATGCTTGCACAAGTTCGGGTATAAAACCTACCATAATTGGAAATGACCTAAAAATGACCTAAGTTCATAATAAAAAGGAAATTTGACCAGCAATAGTAAAATGACCATAACTTGGTCCATAGAACTCTAAATAACATGAAATCAGTCCCTAAATTTCAATAGGACATAGATCTACAATATTGGTAATTTGACCAAAACCCAAAAATCAAGAGAACTCGGTTAATTAACTTGATTAAGTTGACACACTAAATCTGGAATTAGCACATTTAACCATAAAATCCAGAAAATTCAAATAAGCATATCTCCCATCAAAAATGTCCAATTTAAATGAGCCATACCAATCTGGAAAGCTAAGAAAGAGACCTAAAACATTGTTTTAGACAACTTTCTTAAATTATAAATGTATAAAGTCGGAATTTAAGGCCAAAGCCATTGACCTAATTGAAGATCATGCCAATATAGGACCTTTGAGTCCAAGTTAACAATTTGTCTATAAAGAATTCTATAAGAATTGAAAAATGGTAAGCAAAATTTATAGTTGTCCCTAAGATATAGGGTAACAATACTTATGAAGAATGCTAGACCTCAATGTGATTACAAACAGTCCAAATAAATTAGTAAAATCAGAACCGAAAATGCCTAAAAAGGAAACTAAAATTTAGATTTGACCTAGTTATGGTTAATTGACCATAACTTGAGCTATACAACTCCAAATGGAGTGATTCAAAAAGGAAATTAAAGAATACACAATGAGAAAAAATTTAATGAAGAGAAATCTGTTAAACTACACTGTAGCTTAGTCCAATAAACAGTAAACATTGGCCATGAAATCTAGAAAATGGCAATAAAATGCAATAAGCTTTAAAATGAAATTGGTAACATATGCTAACACTTAGAGACTATAAAATGTGACAAGTTGGGAACATTAAAAATGTAACATCCTCATTTTAGCTAGTCCGTACAGCCTACTGTTCCGGTAACCAGTGTCGGTCCGGATAGCTAGAACATTCGGAAAAATATTTAAACTAAAGTGAGGAACCAAAAATTAACTCAAATAATTAATAAGAAAAAAAAATAGGAAAAATTATAAAATAATTTTTGGGACTTCATTGAGGTTCTTATGGAATTAGAATGCCAAGAAAATACTTTGAAAAATTTTTAATCGGTACAGACAATTTTGGCCCTTTAAGCCAAACAGAGGGCATTTTGGTTATTTCGTCTTCAGATATGATTTTTGGGCCAACTTGTCTAGTTAAATAAATAATTTATATAACATAAAATATAAATAAAGATTGTCAAAATTTTAATTACAATTAAATAGAAAAGAAATGGAGAGAAAATGAAAGAAAATAGATTTATGACATCATTATGATGTCATTAAAACTCACCCAACCAACCCAATCTTGACACATGGCATAAACATATATAAAAGAGGTATAATGGGCTGGAAAACAAACAAAAAAATCAGAACCTCTTCCTTCTTCTTCTCCTTTATGTCAACTCTCCTTCCCTAACCCTTCATGAACAAGCTTTTTCAAGCTTGATTTTCCCTAGCTTTCTTTCACCAAAAACCCTAATTGTCAATACAAAAACTTGCTCTCTCATCTTGGTGAAGCTTTGGGCAGCAAAATTTTGAAGAAAAACTGAAGTTTGAAAGACCCAATCTTAGTTCCAAAGAGGTTAGTGACCTAACCCTAAATTTTTACTTTGAATACAAGTTTAGGGACTTGAATGAGTGTAAATTTCAAAGGGAATTTGTTAAAAACCACTTGTATGCTATCCCATATTTTTTGGTAGCCATGGTTAGGGTTTGATTGAGTTGAGCTTAATGAAGTTAAAAGACCATCATGGCAGCCCACAATATGTACCCACTAAGTGTATTGATGAAATGCAAGTTAAATGCATGATTTGAGATGTTAGGGTTAGGGTTTGGGTATAAAATGGAGACTTTGATCATGTAATGGTTAAAGTGAGTTTTAATGGTCAATTAGTGACCATTTGGATATGTGTAAACAAGAAATGAAGTGGTTTGTGTAGTGGGAATTGAGATTAGTGTGGCTGCCCATGGTGACCTACAGAATTGGACATGAGTCCAGCAGGTTTGGGCAGCCATAACTTGAATTGTAGAGGTTAAATTGGTGCAAGGTCAATTGGATATGAAACTAGACACATAATGGCACAACTTTGGTAAAGAAACCATGCCAATAAAACCAAACCAAGTGGACCAAAAGCTTGCCTTAATCCGGGTGACCTGCAGTCTATTTCTGCAGAATGACCAAATGAACAGTAATTGTTCATTTGGCCATAACTCAATGTAGAAAGGTCCATGAAATTTTACCAAAAACAAGCTGAGATACAGACCAACAACTTTCATGAAGGAACCTAACCCAAATTATGACTAGAACCTATCCAACAAGTGAGTTTCAGTCACTGCTCACTGCACTATAGATATGGTCAGTCCAAAAAATTTTCAATCCGGCCAGTTATGGTTTTTGGACCATAACTTGAGCTACAAAACTCCAAATGGAGTGATTCCAAAAATGAAATTCAAGTAGACAAAATAAGGAACAACTTTGATGTTGATCATTTTGCCAAATTCCCACTGCAAAAAATGACTAATAAAATAGTAAAAATGAAGCATGAAAACTGAAAATTTTGCTTAATTAACATTAAGCTTAGAAATGGTATTGGCAATCAATACCAACAAATTTTGAATGCAAAATGTGGTATGTTGGGAGTATTACAACCAATATACCTATTTTCTATGCAAAATTCAACATTTTGGTTGACTAATGAAGTGAATAGTAACACCAAAACTTGAAATTCAAAAATTGAAAAAAACTTAAAAATGTAATATGCCCTAGTATACCTAACATGATTGGTTTGGATAGCTTGGCATGCCAATAGGGTTCTGCTAGTAGTACTGCATATGGCTTTATTCCATTCTGTGTTTCATGGCTTTCCCATGCCATTCTGTGAAATAATAGCCTTTGGCTATGTTATTTGAGTTGATATACTTGGGTTTTAACCCTGATCATTATTACAGCTTATTAGCTGTTTTGTTGCACACCGGGAGACACAATGTGACCGATGGTGTGATGGTTTAAGGTACTTAGTACCCAGTGCCAGTTTACCAATTTATCCAGTCCAGTCAACTAGTATGGGTTACTCAGGTAATGATAATAAACCTTACCAAAGTTTAATCAAATAATAATGAAATTAATATCAGAAGTTAAGTCTACCAAAAATGTAAACACACATTCTGCATATTCGTTTCATTTTATGTTACTTTATATTATTTTATATTGTCACCACTTAACGTGTCGCTTTTGCCACGCGCAGGTACTGAAGACCTAGCTGGGGAACCCAGCAGACATCAGACGGGGTGAGCCTTCAGAGCTATATCCAGGGTCCAGAGTCACCTCATATCTGCACTACATATGGTAGGACATTAGGACTATAGGTGGCCCTTTTGTATTTTGCGTTTTGTACTAGTTTGGATTGTAACTATAAACTCCTATTATTATATATTAATGTAAATATATGAAATTTCATATTATTGAGGTTTTCTGCATTATGTATGTTGAAAAATGAAATGTTGAGAATTATTTGTGAATATGCTTCAAATGATGAAGTGAATAGAAAAGTTTTGAAAATAGTATTGTGATTTGAGATTGACTTGAATGTGTATAATGGAGTTTGAATTTGGAAATTATTTTCGAAGTGTTTTTAAATAGGTTCAGAAGAACTATTTTTCCAATTTACAGCCGGCATTCTGCCGGATTTTCTATAAAATTTGCAGATAAATTCTGATTTATTAAAATTGTAAATAAATGAATTAAAAGGGATAAATTGTAATAGAAATATAAATTGGTGTTCCGGCATACTGGGTAGCATAACTTGCTCAGCTATACTGTAGACGGGTAAGGGGTGTCACATTTAGTGGTATCAGAGCATCGGTTTAGGCGTTTCTAGGCCTAGATAGAATGCATACCATTGCATTGCTTTTGTAAGTGTTGAGGTGACACTGATGCAGATCTGTTTGATTTATTTTTTTGAATAGGATATGGATCCTGCTTCGCAAAGAGCAGTTGAGGAAGTGGTGGAGAGTCATGCTCCACCAAGTGTTGAATCTGGGGGTAGGGGAGAATCTGCTCCACCAGCAGCTGAGGCAGCTGCCCAACCTCAGTTTGCTCTATTTCAACAAATGACTGAATTCTACTGGCAAATGATGAGGGCAATTCTACCACCACAACCACAGCCACAACCACCACCAGCACCGCATAAATCTCATTTGGAGAAATTGAGAAAGCATGGGGCAGTGGACTTCTTTCGGAAGAGGGAGGATGATCCCATGGCTATAGAAAACTGGTTGGATAGAACTATCAGAGTGCTGAAATAGATAAACTGCACCCCCGAGCAGAACCTAGCGGATGCTGTGTCCCTACTTCAAGATGATGCATATCAGTGGTGGGACTCAGTAACTAGTGAGGTACAACCTGAACGGATCACCTGGGAATTCTTCCTTACAGAGTTCAGGAATAAATATGTGAGCAAAGTGTATTTAGAAGAGCGAAGAAGAGAATTTATCAGTCTGAGATAGAGACAGTTGTCAATGGCTGAGTATGAGCGTGAGTTTGTCAGACTGAGCAGATATGGGAGGGAGATAGTCCTTACAGAGGCAGAGAGGTGCCAAAGGTTTGAAGAAGGGCTCAATGACAACATCAAAGTCATGATCATAGCATTGGAAATCATAGATTTTGTTAAGCTAGTAGATGCTGCATCAAAAGTGGAAAGGGTCAGAATCAATGAACAAAATAGAAGGGAAAGATAACAGAAGAGGGGTTCGAGTCAGTCCAGTACATTTTCTGCTCCCAGCAAGAAGATTAAGGGTCCTCTTGCTCAGAGTTCAGGACCACCACAGGGTTAGGGCTAGTCTCAGGGGCCCAGACCACAGTTCACACCTAGGAGAGGCTAGTCCACACCATCAATAGGCAGCTCTCCAGGGACGGTGTTTAAGGGACCAGCCCCTGCATCTTCTACTTGTCAGTACTATCAGAAGTGGCATAAGGGGGATTGTTGGAGAGTGACCGGTGCATGCTTACGATGTGGATCAACAAAACATCAGATCAAGAATTATTCGAAGAGGACTACTACTATTGCTCCAACACAAACTGACAGACCTGCTCCTGCACCACAAAGGGGTAGGAAGCCTAGTAAACCTGAGGCAACTGGTCCATCACTAAGGCCTGCATCCGAGTCATCTGAGAGGTCAGACACTAGAATACCTGCCAGGGCCTATGCCATCAGAGCTCAGGAGGAGCAAGATGCCCCGGATGTCATCAGGGGTACGTTTTCCCTCTACAACACTTCTGTACATGCATTGGTGGATCCAGAATCCACTCATTCTTACATTTGCATCAAACTATCCACAGAGAGGGGAGTTCCAGTAGAGGAGAGTGATCATGAAATTCTGGTCACAAATCCACTAGGCCACAGTGTGGTGGTGAATAAAGTGTACAAAGGTTATCCGTTGAGGATTCAGGGGTATGAATTCTCGGCAGACCTAATTGAGTTGCCCTTCCACGAGTTTGACGTGATTTTGGGTATGGACTGGTTGTCACGTCATCAGGAAATAGTTGATTGCAAGTTGAAGAGGATTTCTCTGAAAACTTCTGAGGATAATGAGATCACTGTTGTGGGTGAAAGGACAGATTTCCTGTCCAATGTTATCTCAGCCACGGTTGCAAGAAGATTAATAAGAAAAGGCTGTGAAGCTTACCTAGCACACGTGGTTGATACTAGGCAAGCTAAGCCAAACCTGTGTAATATACCCACAGTAAGAGACTTCTCAGATATATTTCCTGAAGAGTTGCCTGGTTTACCACCAGAAAGGGAAGTCGAGTTTGCTATTAAGGTAATGCCGGGTACAACACCCATTTCTATTGCTCCTTATAAGATGGCACCCACTGAATTAAGGGAGTTGAAAACTCAGCTGCAAGAGTTGCTTGATAAGGGGTACATACGCCCCCAGTGTGTCACCATGGGGTGCTCCAGTGCTATTTGTGAAGAAAAAGGATGGAACCTTGAGATTGTGTATTGATTACCGGCAGTTGAACAAAGTAACTGTGAAGAATAAATATCCATTGCCCATAATTGACGATCTATTTGTTCAGTTGAAGGGAGACGGTGTATTTTTAAAAATTGATCTCAGATCAGGGTATCATCAGTTGAGGGTAAAAGATGCAGATGTGTCAAAAACTGCATTCAGAACTCAGTATGGACACTATGAATTTTTAGTGATGCCGTTTGGTTTGACAAATGCACCAGCAGCATTTATGGACCTTATGAACCGTATCATCCATCCATACTTAGATCGGTTTGTAGTAGTCTTTATTGATGATATTTTGATGTATTCCAAGACCAGGGAAGAACATGATGAACATTTGAGGATTGTTTTGCAAACCCTGCTAGAAAAGGAGCTGTATGCTAAGTTGTCCAAGTGTGACTTCTGGATGAGTGAAATCTCTTTCCTTAGACACATAGTATCAGCAGAGGGGATTAGAGTAGATCCCAAAAAGATAGAAGCAGTGATGGAATGGAAGCCTCCCAGAAATACAACTGAGGTCAGAAGTTTCCTGGGGTTAGCTGGGTATTACAGAAGATTTGTGAAGGGGTTCTGTCTTATAGCTGCTCTAATGACAAAGTTGTTGCACAAGAATGTGAAATTTAGCTAGAACAACAAGTGCCAAGCAAGTTTTAAGAGGCTAAAGGCTATGTTGACAAAAGCACCAGTGTTAACATAACCAGTGTCAGGAAAAGACTTTGTGATCTACAGTGATGCCTCACATAATGGGCTAGGGTGTGTATTGATGCAAGAGGGGAAAGTGGTCACCTATGCTTCCAGGCAGTTAAGGCCACATGAACAAAACTACCCTACTCATGACCTGGAGTTAGCAGCAATTATCTTCGCACTTAAGATATGGAGGCATTACTTTTGTGGTGAAAAGTGCTACATTTACACAGACCACAAAAGTCTGAAATACTTGCCAACCCAGAAGGAGCTCAACCTCAGATAGAGGCGATGGATTGAGTTCCTAAAGGACTATGATTGTGAGATTGATTATCATCCCGAGAAGGCAAATGTAGTTGCTGATGCTTTAAGCAGAAAATCCATCACAGCTTTAAGATCACTAAATGCCTATCTATCCTTAGCTCAAGATGGAGCTATTTTGGCTGAGTTACAAGTGAAGCCAACCCTGCTACAGCAGATACAAGATGGGCAGAAGGCAGATGAAAAATTAATGGCCATTGTGGCTAAAATTCCAGAGGGAAAGAAAACTGATTATGAGGTGAAAACAGATAGGTGTCTGCACTACAGAGGAAGAGTGTGTGTACCAGATGATGGGGAACTGAAGACTAGTTTTCTAAAAGAAGCACACACTAGTATTTATGCTATGCACCCGGGAAGCACAAAAATGTATAATGACTTGAAGCCTCATTATTGGTGGCCTGGTATGAAGAGGGATATAGCTAACTATGTGACCAAGTGTTTGACATGTCAGCAAGTTAAAGCAGAACATCAAGTTCCATCAGGATTGCTACAGCCAATAAGCATACCAGAATGAAAATGGGACCGGGTCACTATGAATTTTGTTAGTGGTCTACCTCTCACCCAAAGGAAGCATGATGCAGTTTGGGTGATAGTGGATAGATTGATGAAGTCAGCACATTTTCTGCCAGCTATGAATGACTACTCACTGGAGAAGCTGGCAGAATTGTACATCAGTGAGATAGTTAGACTGCATGGAATCCCACTTTCCATCATATCTGACTGACACCCAAGGTTTACATCGAGATTCTATAAAAAGTTGCAAGAAGCCTTGGGCACACAACTTCACTTTAGCACGGCTTTCCATCCCCAGACGAATGGACAGTCAGAATGAGTAGTCCAGATCCTGGAGGATATGCTAAGGAGTTGTGTCATTGAGTTTAAGGAGAGTTGAGATAGATACCTCCCACTGGCAGAATTCGCATACAACAATTGTAACACCCTCCCGATAGCAACTCCGTACATTCTACTGTTCCGGTGACCAGTGTCGGTCCGGACAGCTAGAACGTCCGGAAAAATATTTAAACTAAAGTGAGGAACCAAAATTAACTCAAATATTAATAAGAAAAATTTAGCAAAAATTTTAGAAATAAAATACAACCAAGTTAAATGAGCCGGTAACCTAGCGATGGGTAACCTAGAGAGAAGTTACGGTTTTCACAACTAGGAGCCCTAGACCCGGGGGAAAAAATTATAAAATAATTTTTGGGACTCCAGAGAAGGGTTATTGAGGTTCTTATGGCCTTAGAATGCCAAGAAAATACTTAGAAAAATTTTTCAATCGGTACAGACAATTTTGGCCCGTTAAGCCAAACGGAGGGCATTTTGGTCATTTCGTCTTCAGAGATGATTTTTGGCCGACTTTTCCAGTTAAGTAAATAATTATTATGACATAAAATGTGAATAAATATTACTAAAAATTGAATTGAAAATGAGTAGAAAAGAAAAGAAAAAAATGAATTAAATGGGAATTTATGACATCACATGATGTCATTAGTGTGCCTTCACCTAATTACATGGTGACACATGGCATAAACTAACTTAAAAGAGGTCAAATGGGCTGGAAAAATGAAGAAAATTAGACTTTTCTTTCTTTCTTCTTCCTCTTGCCGTGAACCATTTCACCATAACCACCATTAACAAACTTCTAAACCTCCATTTCCCTAGCTTTCTTCCACCAAAAGCCCTAGTTGTCTTCACAAAAAATTCACCCCACACCTTGAGGAAGCTTTGGGTAGCAAAATTTTGAAGAAAAAGTAAAGTTTTGGTTGGCTTGGATTTGAGCTAAAAGAGGTTAGTGACCTAAACCTTGAATTTCATTTTAATTTCATGTTTAAGAACTATAAATATGTGTAAATGACAAAGAAATTTGATGAAACACCATTGGTATGTTAACCCTAAATTTTGGCAGCCATGGCTAGGGTAATATGATGATGATTTTTGGGGAGTTAACATGCTAGTATGGCTGCCCTTAATGTGTATCTTATAAGTGAATTGATAAATGCAATGATAATGCATGGTTTTGAAATGTTGAGTTAGGGTTTGGGTTGAAGAATGAGACTTTAATCTTGTGATGATGGGAGTAGGTTTTAATGGTCAATTAGTGACCATTTGGTTTGGTTTGAATAAAAAATGAAGTGAATTGGGTTGTGGGATTTGAGGTTGGAGTGGCTGCCTTATGTGACCTGCAGGTTTGGATGTGAGTCCAGCCTGTTTGGACTGCCATAACTTAAATTGTAGAGGTTCAATAGGTGTTTGGCCACTTGGACATGAACCTAGACACGAAATGGCACAACTTTGGTGAAGAAACCATGCCCATAAAACCAAACAAAGTGGACCAAAAACTTGCTCAAATCCGGGTGACCTGTAGGCTATTTCTGCAGAATGACCAAATGAACAATGGCCATAACTCAATGTAGAAAGGTCCAATTGACCTGAAAATTTACCAGCAACAAGCTGAGATATAGACCAACAACTTTCATGAAGAAACCTTCCCCAAATTATAACCAGAACCTATCCAACAATTGAGTTGTAGTCACTGTTCACTGCACTGTAGATATGATCAGCCCTGAAAATTTTCAATCCGGCCAGTTGTGGTTTTTGGACCATAACTTGAGCTACCAAACTCAAAATGGAGTGATTTAAAAAAGAAAATTCAACTAGACAAAATAAGGAACAACTTTCATGTTGATCATTTTTCCAAATTCCCACCGTAATAGTAACTAATGGAACAGTAAATCCAAAGCTTGAAAATTAAAAATTCTGTCCAATTCACATTAAGCTTAGAGATAGTATTGGCAACCAATACCAACAAGTTTAAAATGCAAAATGTGGTATGTTGATGATATTTAAACTAATTTACCTATTGCCAATGAAAAAGTCAACATTTTGGTTGACCAATGAAATGAATAGTAATCATAAAAATTCAATTTCAAAGAATTACATAAATAAAAAGTGTTAAATGCCCTAGTAGGCCTAATGTGATTGGTTTGGATAGGTTGGCATGCTAATAGGGTTCTGTTAGCAGTACTACATATGGCTTCATGCCATTCTGTATTTCATGGCTTCCCATGCCATTCTGTGACATAATAGCCTTTGGCTATGATATTGAGTTGTTATACTCGGGTTTAATCCCTGATAATTATCACAGCTTATTAGCTATTTTGTTGCACATCGGGAGAAACAATGTGACCGATGCTGTGATGGTCCGAGGTACTTAGTACCCGATGCAGTTACCCGTTTATCCAGTCCAGTCAACTAGTATAGGTTACTCGGGCAGTATTAATAAATCTTACCAAACTTCAATTGATTAATATTGCAATAAACATTTGAGACTTAGTTCACCCAAAAATGTAAACATACATTCAGTACACATGTTTTTATTTTATTTTATTTTATTTTATATTCTCACCACTAAGCAGAATTGCTTAGCGCGTCGCTTTTGCCACGCGCAGGTACTGGAGACATAGCTGGGGAGTCCAGTAGGCCTCATACAGGGTGAGCCTTCATATCTGCACTCAGAGTTCAGAGTCACCGCACATTGCAGTGCATTTGGTAGGACATTAGGCCATTTTGATATTTTGATATTTTGATATTTTGTATTTTGTAACATTCTGTAATGTATATTATAAATTCATGTAATTATGCTTTTGATGTATCTATGGAATATGTTGAGTAATAAATTGAGCATTTTTCATTAATTAATTGTGTTTTGAATTGAATTGAATTTTTGAGATACTGAAGTGAATTGAGAAATTGTTGAGAATATACTGGAGGTTGATTGAGAATAATGTGATGATATTATTGGAAGTGTTTTTAACAGGTTCAGAAGAACTGTTTTTCCAATTTATAGCCGGCACTCTGCCGGATTTTCTATAAAATTTGCGGAAAAATTTAGATTTATCAAAAATTATAAATAAATGAATTAAAAAGGATTAATTGAAATTGAAACATGAATTGGTGTTCCGACACACTGAGTGGCATAACTTGCTCGGCCACACTGTAGACGGGTAAGCGGTTTCACATTTAGTGGTATCAGAGCATCGATTTAGGCGTTTCTGGGTCTAGATAGAGTACATACCGTTGCATTGCATTTGTAAGTGTTGAGGTGACACTGATGCAGATTTGTTTGTTTTCGTATTTTGAATAGGTTATGGATCCTGCTTCGCAAAGAGCAGTTGATGAAGAGGTGGAGAGTCATGCTCTACCAAGGGCTGAGTCTGGGGGTAGGGGAGAACCCACTCCACAAGCAGCTGAGGCACCTGCTCAACCTCAGTTTGCTCTATTCCAGCAAATGACCGAGTTCTACCGGCAAATGATGGGGGCAATTCCACAACCACAACCACAATCACAACCTCCACCAGCACCACAGAAGTCCCATTTGGAGAAATTGCGAAAACATGGGGCTGTAGGCTTCTTTGGGAAGAGGGAGGATGATCCCATGGCTGCAGAAAATTGGTTAGACAGAACCATCAGAGTACTGAAACAGCTAAACTGCACCCCCGAGCAAAACCTGGTGGGTGCTGTGTCCCTACTTTAGGATGATGCATATCAGTGGTGGGACACAAGATAACGGTGAGGTGCAACTGAGCGGATCACACAGGAATTCTTCCTAACAGAGTTCAGGAAGAAATATATTAGTAAAGTGTATTTAGAAGAGAAGGGAATTCATCAGTTTAAGACAGAGACAGTTGTTAGTGGCTGAGTATGAGCGTGAGTTTGTTAGACTGAGCTGGTATGGGAGGGAGATAGTCCCTACCGAGGCAGAGAGGTGCAGATGGTTTAAGGAAGGGCTCAATGACAACATCAAAGTCATGATCACAGCACTGGAGATTACAGATTTTGCTAATCTGGTAGATGCAGCATCAAAAGTGGAAAGGGTCAGAATCAATGAACAAAATAGAAGGGAAAGACAGCTGAAGAGGGGTCCGGGTTAGTCCAGTGCATTTTCTGCTCCCAGTACGAAGAGTAAGGGTCCTCCTGCTCAGAGTTCAGGACCACCACAGGGTCAGGGTCAGTCTCAGGGGCCCAGACCGCAGTTCACACCTAGGAGAGGCCAGCCCACACCATCAATGGGTAGCTCTCCAGGGATGGTGTTTAGGGGACCAGTCCCTGCATCTTCTGCCTGTCAGTACTATCAGAAATGGCATAAAGGGGAGTGTTGGCGAGTGACCGGTGCATGCTTACGGTGTGGATCGACAGAACACCAGATCAAGAATTGTCCGAAAAGGACTACTATTATTGCTCTAACACAAATTGACAGACCTACTCCTGCACCACAAAGAGGTAGGAAGCCTGGTAAACCTGAGACAGCTAGTCCATCACTGAGGCCTACATCCGAGTCAACTGAGAGGCCAAACACTAGGATACCAGCCAGGGCTTATGCCATCAGAGCTCAAGAGGAGCAAGATGCCCCGGATGTCATCAGGGGTACGTTTTCCCTCTACAACACTTCTGTACATGCATTGGTGGATCCAGGATCCACTCATTCCTACATTTGCATCAAACTACCCATAGAGAGGGAAGTTCCAGTAGAGGAGAGTGATCAAGACATTCTGGTCACAAATCCACTAGGCCACAGTGTGATAGTGAATAAGGTGTATAAAGGTTGCCCGTTGAGGATTCAGGGGTATGAATTCTCGGCAGACCTAATTGAATTTCCCTTCCACGAGTTTGACGTGATTTTGGGAATGGACTGGTTGTCACGTCATCAGGCAATAGTTGATTGTAAATTGAAGAGAATTTTTCTGAAAACTTCTGAGGGTAATGAGATCACTGTTGTGGGTGAAAGGATGATTTCTGTCAATGTTATATCATTCTGATTGCAAGAAGAATGATGAGAAAAGGCTGTGAAGCTTACCTAGCACACGTGGTTGATACTAGGCAAGCTAAGCCAAACCTGAATGATATACCCACAGTAAGAGACTTCCCAGATGTATTTCCTGAAGAGTTGCCTGGTTTACCACCAGAAAGGGAAGTCGAGTTTGCTATTGAGGTAATGCCGGGTACAGCACCCATTTCCATTGCTCCTTATAGGATGACACCCACTGAATTGAGGGAATTGAAAACTTCGGTTGCAAGAGTTGCTTGATAAGGGTTCATACGCTGATGTGTCACCATGGGGAGCTCAGTGCTTTGTTTTTGAAGAAAAAGGATTGAACTTTGAGATTGTTTATTGATTACTGGCGGTTGAATAAAGTAATCAGTAAGAATAAATATCCATTGCCCAGAATTGACGATCTGTTTGATCAGTTGAAGGGAGCCGGTGTATTTTTAAAAATTGACCTCAGATCAGGGTATCATCAGTTGAGGGTAAAGGATGCAGATGTGTCAAAAACTGCATTCAGAACCCGGTATGGGCACTATGAATTTCTAGTGATGCCGTTTGGGTTAACAAATGCACCAGCAGCATTTATGGACCTTATGAACCGTATCTTTCATCCATACTTAGATCGGTTTGTAGTGGTATTTATTGATGATATTCTGGTGTATTCCAAGACCAGGGAAGAACATGATGAACATTTGAGGATTGTTCTGCAAACCCTGTGAGAAAAGAAGCTGTATGCTAAGTTGTCCAAGTGTGACTTCTGGATGAGGGAAATCTCTTTCCTTGGACACATAGTATCAGCAGAGGGGATTAGAGTGGATCCCAAAAAGATAGAAGCAGTGATGGAATGGAAGCCTCCCAGAAATATAACTGAGGTCAGAAATTTCTTGGGGCTAGCTGGATACCACAGAAGATTTGTGAAGGAGTTTTCTCTTATAGCTGCTCCAATGACCAAGTTGTTACACAAGAATGTCAGATTTAATTGGAATGACAAATGTCAGGCTAGTTTTGAGAGATTAAAGGCTATGTTGATAAAGGCACCAGTGTTAACATAGCCAGTGTCGGGAAAGGACTTTGTGGTCTACAGTGATGCCTCACATAATGGGCTAGGGTGTGTATTGATGCAAGAGGGGAAAGTGGTCGCCTATGCTTCCAGGCAATTAAGGCCACATGAACAGAACTACCCTACTCATGACCTGGAGTTAGTAGCGATTATCTTCACACTAAAGATATGGAGGCATTATTTATATGGTGAAAAATGCTACAACTATACTGACCACAAGAGTTTAAAATATTTGCCAACCCAGAAGGAGCTCAATCTTAGATAGAGGCGATAGATTGAGTTCCTAAAGGACTATGATTGTGTGATAGATTATCATCCTGGGAAGGCAAATGTAGTTGCTGATGCTTTAAGCAGAAAGTCCATCACAGCTTTAAGATCACTCAATACCTGTCTATCCTTAGCTCAAGATGGAGCTATTTTGGCTGAGTTGCAAGTGAGGCCAACCGTACTACAGCAAATACAAGATGGGCGTATGCGATGAAAAACTAATGGCAATTATGGCTAAAATTCCTGAGGGGAAGGAAACTGAATATGAGGTGAAAACAGATGGGTGTCTATACTATAGAGGAAGAGTGTGTGCACCAGATGATGGGGAACTCAAGACTAGTATTCTAAAAGAAGCACACATGAGTGTTTATGCTATGCACCTGGGGAGCACAAAAATGTATAATGATTTGAAGCCTCATTATTGGTGGCCTAGTATGAAGAGGGATATAGTTGACTATGTGACTAAATGCTTGACATGTCAGCAAGTTAAGGCAGAACATCAAGTTCCATCGGGTTTGTTACAGCCTATAAACATACCTGAATGGAAATGGGACTGGGTCACTATGGATTTTATTAGTGGTCTACCCCTCACCCAAAGAAAGCATGATGCAGTATGGGTGATAGTGGATAGATTGACGAAGTCAGCACATTTTCTGCCAGTTGAGACTGACTACTCACTGGAGAAGCTAGCAGAATTGTATATCAGTGAGATAGTTAGGCTGCATGGAATCCCACTTTCTATCATATCTGACCGAGACCCAAGGTTTACATCAAGATTCTGGAAGAAGTTGCATGAATCCTTGGGTACACAACTCCACTTCAGCACAGCTTTTCATCCTCAGACGGATGGGCAATCAGAAAGAGTAATCCAGTTAAACAATTGAAACCAATTGAACTAATGCAAATATTGAACTGAAATGATAATAATAACATGAAATATATGTCAGGTCCTTGAGGAAATGCTGAGGAGTTGTGTCATTGAGTTTGAGGGAAGTTGGGATAGATACCTCCCACTGGCAGAATTCCCATACAACAATAGCTACCAAGCTAGCATTCAAATGGCTCCGTATGAAGCACTGTATGGGAGGAAATGTAGAACCCCAGTGTGTTGGACTGAATTGGGTGAAGATAAGCTGGTAGGACCAGACCTGGTGAAACAGACTAAGGAAAAAGTGAAAATAATCAAAGCTAACCTGAAGATTGCCTCCGATAGACAGAAATCTTATGCCGACCTAAAGAGAAAAGAAATAAAATATGTGGTTGGTGACAAAGTGTTCCTCAAGGTGTCACCGTGGAAGAAGGTACTAAGGTTTGGAAGAAAAGGTAAATTGAGCCCTAGGTTTATTGGCCCATATGAAGTCATTGAACGTGTGGGACCAGTAGCCTACAGGCTAGCTTTACCACCAGAGCTGGACAAGATCCACAATGTGTTCCATGTGTCCATGCTCAGAAGATACCGCTTAGATCTTTCACATGTCATCTCCATGGAAGAAATTGAAGTACAACCGGATTTGACATATGAAGAGGAACCTATACGGATCCTAGCTCGAGAAGTGAAGGAACTGAGAAATAAACAAATTCCACTGGTAAAAGTGCTTTGGAGGCACCACAACATTGAAGAGGCAACTTGGGAAAGTGAAGATACGATAAGGCAACAGTTCCCTCAACTGTTTTCATCAGGTAAATTTCGAGGACGAAATTTAAATTAGAGGGGAAGAGTTGTAACACCTTCCCGGTAGCAACTCCATACATTCTACTGTTCCGATGATCAGTGTCGGTCCTGATAGCTAGAACGTCCAGAAAAATATTTAAACTAAAGTGAGGAACCAAAATTAACTCAAATATTAATAAGAAAAATTTAGCAAAAATTTTAGAAATAAAATACAACCAAGTTAAATGAGCCGGTAACCTAGCGATGGGTAACCTAGTGAGAAGTTGCGGTTCTCGCAACTAGGAGCCCTAGACCCAAGGGAAAAAAGTATAAAATAATTTTTGGGACTCTAGAGAAGGGTTATTGAGGTTCT